>NC_083460.1:18060203-18232703 GCF_030014155.1 Tachysurus vachellii
CCAGATTCGATTCAAATGAACTTAAATATTCTCATGCAAACGAAATGATGATTAACATTTGCATTTCTGTGCACAGCAACATGTAACGATAGCCAACATTAACTCTTTTTACCAGTACGGTCCTTCCAGTCCTCTCGGGCAAACGGAAATTCGACTTATGGGACATATTCGGAAAATCGTCAGACACGAGACGTCACCATGGCCGACCCTGAGCTCTGATCCCAACAGCCGAAGCTGGGATTTTGACAGAAAGAATTTTCAAACATTCACTCCAAAGAAAAGAATTATTGCAGCTCCAGTTGTGTTCTTTTTCATCATTCTCTGATTACTCTTCTGTCTCAGCAGCCTGTTGACTTTCAGGTCTGAGTGTATGTAGACTTTAATGATTTATGTAAAACCACACAAAGTGTCTCAGGTTAACTCCTAAGGCCTCCTAACTATCTAACTAAACTCAATAAGCTCTTTTTTTTCACTCAATACAAAGGAATTCAATGAATTCAGAAGAACTCTGCCTCTTTTGTCCTCATTCACTCTCCGTCGCTAGTGATCCTGGATCAAAACGTTGTGTTTAGATGTATTTAGTGACCACCAACCGATAAGTAACACAATCAGACAATCAGGAAACCCTACATTCATGTCTGAATAACATGGAAGAGTTTAGAGCCTTAACTTTTTCAGTACATTTCCTTTAATTTTCCTTTTCCTTTAAGCTAGACTTTGTTGGTTATTTTAATAAACCATCACAAGAACAAGTACTGCAAACAAAATCTGCATTTTCTATATTTAAACTCAAACTTAGTAAGAAATTGTGTATATGGTATAGAGATATAGAAGATAAAAGATATAGAGATAGAGCTTAAGTTCCACTGTGTCATGAAATATAGAGGCAGCGCATGCAAGATCAGATTTTATTGTAAAAAGTGCAACACAAAGAACCTAAACAGCAAAACAAGAACCATAAACATCATAAACATAGACAATTAATATTATAAGGCAAAAATAGGTAGATTATATGCAAGTCTGATGTAGAACACACAACTCATACACACAAGCTTGACAATGACACACAGAAACTAGAACATAAATAGGGCTGTTTCTTGGGGTAACACAGAACAGGTGTGTGATCAGTGGGGCATGTGACATGGTCACTGACAAAAAACATACATATGCAATTTTCCTTCCCAAATTAAATACGACATGCCGATGGAGTGAACTGCAATACCATTCAGCAAGGTTTAGACCTTTACTCATATTTAAGCCCTGGGAGTAATTATATATCAAAATTACATTTTAAAACCACCCTTGAAATAAAAAAAAAAAAGAGAAGCAAAAAGCTATTAAAGAGCAGACACGGAAAGGAAGAAATGTGTTTCCAAAGAACTGGACTTGCTCCACCTGGCAATAACATAAAAAGCTCTTGTTGTTCAGCGGTTCTCAACTGATTGTTGATATTTGTCAGGACGGCCATGTGGTGGAAGCTCTGTGTAATATTGCGTGTGTTGGCATTCGCATCGACAGCATGAAGTGGAAGCTGAAGCGGTATGAGTCCAGCCCTGGGAAACAATGTGATCCCCAGCATGACTGCAGACTAAACTAATACTGCTGATGAAACAACAAACAGCAATTCAGCTCAATTTTTACAGCAATGAAGTGAATTTGCAGAGTAAGACATAAACACTGTGAACACTATCAAAGAGGACGGACCTCAAAGGTAAATATAAAGCTAGGCTGAATGTACTTACTGAACATAATCATAGCTTCCAGCAACGTGCTTGTTGAATATCTAGATTTTTATTTGACATTGAGAGATTTTAAAGCCTTCTCAGGACATAACACAAGCAGGCTGATATGGTATAGGTCCAAACCTAATGGAACAGCTCCTGTACATTATTCACTCTTAATTATATTCCTTTCATAATAGTTTATGAATAACTAACAATAGTTAATAAATAATACCCTTTAAGACACTGGTTCTGAAACATTTTTGAAACGGCTTCATTTCTCTCTTCAGTGGTTTTAAAAGCCAAATACTCGCTTTTTTTTTTTTTTTTTTACAGAAACCTGTACTTAAAAAGAACATACAGCAAATGATTTGAGGCTCTACAAGGCATTTTGATGCTATGAATAGCCATATATTTCTTAATATATATAATAAATGTATACTGTATATTGGCTAGAAAAAATCATTTATTTGGCAACACATACTGACAATGAATTTAAAATAAAACCATTTCCCAAACAAATGTCCTGTTTTGTCTCTTTTTTGTTTTGTTTTTGTCCATTTTCCTTTTGTTGCACATCGTATCTGTTTTTTTTATTCTGTGCTAAATTATAAAGAAAGCTCTGGTGTTTAGACAAATTATTATTTAATTCATTATTAAATCAAGTTTAACCATATTTACATTTCTAATCACATTAACTCCCTTTCTTGAGGCCTAAAATTTCATTTCTTCTGCAACCTGATGAATTTAGGATAATGTAAGTTTGACTGTAAATCAGAGCATGAATTCAGCACAAAAGCATGAGTTACATTAACAAAGAGAATTTAGGTGGCTGATGTAGTTTGTCTGTGGAGCAGGTGTCAGTTGTGAAGTAGGGGAGGAGTCGTCAAATAATGAGCAGGTAACGAGTCAGTGTCTCCACCTGTGTGCTATTAAATGTACATATATAACATTCTCTGTTGCCATGAGAAGTGAGAGAGAAGTTGACGCTATGAGAAGATAGAGAGAGGTTGAAGCTATGAGGAGAGAGAAAGAGGTTGAAGCTATGAGAAGTGAGAGAGAGGTTGAAGCTATGAGAAGTGAGAGAGAGGTTGAAGCTATGAGAAGTGAGAGAGAGGTTGAAGCTATGAGAAGTGAGAGAGAGGTTGAAGCTATGAGGAGAGAGAGAGAGGTTGAAGCTATGAGAAGAGAGAGAGAGGTTGAAGCTATGAGAAGTGAGAGAGCGAGAGGTTGAAGCTATGAGGAGAGAGAAAGTGGTTGAAGCTATGAGAAGAGCGAGAGGTTGAAGCTATGAGAAGTGAGAGAGAGGTTGAAGCTATGAGGAGAGAGAGAGAGGTTGAAGCTATGAGGAGAGAGAAAGAGGTTGAAGCTATGAGAAGAGAGAGAGGTTGATGCTATGAGAAGAGAGATAGAGGTTGAAGCTATGAGGGGAGAGAAAGAGGTTGAAGCTATGAGAAGTGAGAGAGAGGTTGAAGCTATGAGGAGAGAGAGAGAGAGAGAGGTTGAAGCTATGAGAAGTGAGAGAGAGGTTGAAGCTATGAGGAGAGAGAGAGAGGTTGAAGCTATGAGAATGGAGAGAGGTTGAAGCTATGAGAAGAGAGAGAGGTTGAAGCTATGAGAAGTGAGAGAGGTTGAAGCTATGAGAAGATAGAGAGAGGTTGAAGCTATGAGGAGAGAGAGAGGTTGAAGCTATGAGGAGAGAGAAAGAGGTTGAAGCTATGAGAAGTGAGAGAGAGGTTGAAGCTATGAGAAGTGAGAGAGAGGTTGAAGCTATGAGAAGTGAGAGAGAGGTTGAAGCTATGAGAAGTGAGAGAGAGGTTGAAGCTATGAGGAGAGAGAGAGAGGTTGAAGCTATGAGAAGAGAGAGAGGTTGAAGCTATGAGGAGAGAGAGAGAGGTTGAAGCTATGAGAAGTGAGAGAGAGGTTGAAGCTATGAGGAGAGAGAGAGAGAGAGGTTGAAGCTATGAGAATGGAGAGAGGTTGAAGCTATGAGAAGAGAGAGATGTTGAAGCTATGAGAAGTGAGAGAGGTTGAAGCTATGAGAAGTGAGAGAGAGGTTGAAGCTATGAGGAGAGAGAGAGAGAGAGGTTGAAGCTATGAGAATGGAGAGAGGTTGAAGCTATGAGAAGAGAGAGAGGTTGAAGCTATGAGAAGTGAGAGAGGTTGAAGCTATGAGAAGATAGAGAGAGGTTGAAGCTATGAGGAGAGAGAGAGGTTGAAGCTATGAGGAGAGAGAGAGGTTGAAGCTATGAGGAGAGAGAAAGAGGTTGAAGCTATGAGAAGTGAGAGAGAGGTTGAAGCTATGAGAAGTGAGAGAGAGGTTGAAGCTATGAGAAGTGAGAGAGAGGTTGAAGCTATGAGAAGTGAGAGAGATTTTGAAGCTATGAGAAGTGAGAGAGAGGTTGAAGCTATGAGGAGAGAGAGAGAGGTTGAAGCTATGAGAAGAGAGAGAGGTTAAAGCTATGAGGAGAGAGAGAGAGGTTGAAGCTATGAGAAGTGAGAGAGAGGTTGAAGCTATGAGGAGAGAGAGAGAGAGAGGTTGAAGCTATGAGAATGGAGAGAGGTTGAAGCTATGAGAAGAGAGAGAGGTTGAAGCTATGAGAAGTGAGAGAGGTTGAAGCTATGAGAAGATAGAGAGAGGTTGAAGCTATGAGGAGAGAGAGAGGTTGAAGCTATGAGGAGAGAGAAAGAGGTTGAAGCTATGAGAAGTGAGAGAGAGGTTGAAGCTATGAGAAGTGAGAGAGAGGTTGAAGCTATGAGGAGAGAGAGAGAGGTTGTAGCTATGAGAAGTGAGAGAGAGGTTGAAGCTATGAGACGTGAGAGAGAGGTTGAAGCTATAAGGAGAGAGAAAGTGGTTGAAGCTATGAGAAGACCGAGAGAGGTTGAAGCTATGAGAAGTGAGAGAGATTTTGAAGCTATGAGAAGTGAGAGAGAGGTTGAAGCTATGAGGAGAGAGAGAGAGGTTGAAGCTATGAGAAGAGAGAGAGGTTGAAGCTATGAGGAGAGAGAGAGAGGTTGAAGCTATGAGAAGTGAGAGAGAGGTTGAAGCTATGAGGAGAGAGAGAGAGAGAGGTTGAAGCTATGAGAATGGAGAGAGGTTGAAGCTATGAGAAGAGAGAGATGTTGAAGCTATGAGAAGTGAGAGAGGTTGAAGCTATGAGAAGATAGAGAGAGGTTGAAGCTATGAGGAGAGAGAGAGGTTGAAGCTATGAGGAGAGAGAAAGAGGTTGAAGCTATGAGAAGTGAGAGAGAGGTTAAAGCTATGAGAAGTGAGAGAGAGGTTGAAGCTATGAGGAGAGAGAGAGAGGTTGAAGCTATGAGAAGCGAGAGATGTTGAAGCTATGAGGAGAGAGAGAGGTTGAAGCTATGAGACGTGAGAGAGAGGTTGAAGCTATGAGAAGTGAGAGAGAGGTTGAAGCTATGAGACGTGAGAGAGAGGTACTAATCAGGTGAAGCTGATCAGTAACACACGCATACATAAACAAGAACTTCTACAACACATGCTAGAGGTTAGAGCTTATCTTCTTCCTTTTATTTCCTTTAAGGAAGTTCTGTTTGTCAGCTAGTCTGTGGTCATTTTAACAAACATAACAAATAATCAACAACAAAACATAATCTATATTTAAAAATATGACAAGACATGAGTATAAACTTTACAAAAATTTTCTGTAAAAAAAATGTATACCCTAAGTAGATTATACAGCTACAGAGATAGAACCTAAGCTTCACTGTGTTACTAATTTGTAGAGATTTTATTGTACAAGATGCAACACTACTCACCAAATCAGTGAAATACGAACCATAGACAGACGAAGGTAAAAACCCTCAACACACAGAATCCAGACCTTAAAGAGCGGTGCTTATTAGCAATAACACAGAACAGGTGTGTGATCAGTTGGACGTGGGTCTTGTGATGTGCTGGGGGTGTTGAGTAATGTATGGTAATGTAGTGGTAATGTAGTTCAGTGCCAGTTTCAGCAGAACCGTGACACAATGGTGCAAACAGCTGTTGATGTTTTGTCATACGCATTTAATATGATCGTTTTCAGCATGTGCATATTACAGAACATAAACTAAGTTCTCATAAATAATAATCTGTAACCACAAGTGTTTAGTTTACGGCATCAAGTCACATCCCATAAACTCTGTTTATTGTCTTATTTAGTAGTTGAGCAGCCAAGCACTTAATGTAAACATGGACTGTGGGCTAAACCCACAAACAGACAGAGAGGAAAGTGAATAAAATTCATGGACAATTGCAAAAGCTCATGGGAAGTCTTTAAAGGTCTGGAGAAAAACAATGAAAGCCATAAATTAAGAGCTTGAGCTCAGCTATAAACAGCACAGTGTCACTAATATTCCTCCGCCAGAGCTTTTGGCTAAACAGATTATGCGTTTCAACACCCAATATTTCAACTGACTCATTTACATTCATGTTAATATTTATCAATTTTGTCTTTATGTAAAAATTTGATTTTGATTTAAAAATTTCTTATTATCTTTAGCTACAATATTTTTCGTATTTTATTCATTTTAGAAGTGCACTTGATTTCTCAGGTCAAGAGATTCTTGTTTTCTTTTTTTTTTGTCAATCAAGATCCAGCAGTAGTCCAGCAAAAGTCAGTAGCTGTAATTTTCACATCATTTTTATAATCAAAAACAGTTCTATTTGTTTTGAGCATCTACACGTAAATGCCTGGGGTTAAGCAGACTCTCAGAGGCTCATGTTCTGCTCTGTATACTGTGTTTACTCCAGCATCAAAGCTCCCTCACAGAATTAAGAGGAACATTTAGTAACATTTTGGTTGATGTCCAAAAATGACATTGATGACATCTAAAAAAGAGCAGGTGGTTTGCATCACAACTCATTAATGGACTGTCTTATCTAGCATCTGGTTATATTAAATGTGAATGTTAGAATGGAAATTCAAGCCAGACCAATTTCTGAATTCAGACACAATTATGCAAATAAATAACAGCGACAATGTCAGTAAAAAAAAGACTGTATGCAGCATAAAAGTTATTTTCTGTAACGCACTTACTCTTCTAAAGAGACTTCTGCATGCAGATTAAACCAAAACCTTTAACAACAACATAAACTGTATCTTGTTAGCAAACCACTACAGTGCATCATTCAAGGAAGGTGATATGAACAAAAACAGCAAGCAAATGTAAAAGCAAAAGGTTTTATCCATCCATCCATCCATCTTCTACCGCTTATCCGAACTACCTCGGGTCACGGGGAGCCTGTGCCTATCTCAGGCGTCATTGGGCATCAAGGCAGGATACACCCTGGACGGAGTGCCAACCCATCAAAGGGCACACACACACTCTCATTCACTCACGCAATCACACACTACGGACAATTTTCCAGAGATGCCAATCAACCTACCATGCATGTCTTTGGACTGGGGAGGAAACCGGAGTACCCGGAGGAAACCCCCGAGGCACGGGGAGAACATGCAAACTCCACACACACAAGGCGGAGGCGGGAATCAAACCCTGACCCTGGAGGTGTGAGGCGAACGTGCTAACCACTAAGCCACCGTGCCCGCAAAAAGTTTTATTTCCTGTAAAATCAAACCTTTCAAGGCAGTTGAAAGCAGCTGTAAAATGTATCCTGAGTGATTAATCCAAATAATCCAATTAATCCATTAATCCAATTAATCGTTAGAAGTGCAAAACATAACAATAAAACCAATTTGTTTATTTCCATTATGGTTAAATAACTATAACTCTAATTTCGTCTAGAAAACTGCCACCAGTATCAGTAACTATACACAGAATACTAGTAAATAATTACAGAAAAATATTTAAAAGTGAAATTTATTATAAGTGAATATTGTTGCATACACCAATTTTTTTTTTTTCAATTCTACCCTAAAGTTTTATTAAATTCACTTCAAAAGTCTTTTCAGGTTTGTATATAAAGGAGATAGACAGCAAACTCAAATGCTCTATTTTGCTTTTTTTTGAGCCTTTAGAAAATGAGCAATCTAGTAGACAGTTTTTCAGTCATCTGTAAATCGGATAAGAATAAGGATTTGCTTTTAGACATATTCATTCAAAATTTTCTTGTGTGAAATTAAGTCTCATTAGGAGAAAAATGTACTGAAGCTCAGAGGAATAGTTCAGGTCCGAGCTGTTCATGACACCCAACAGCAGAGCGCAGGCTTTGGAAACATCACAAAGCTCTCAGTCTGACTGTGAGCCTGATAAAAACAGAATAAAGCTGTCACTTCAGTTGTTAACTGTAATTTTAATTGCATTCATATGCAGTATAATCAGTATAAAAGTTGTGCTTTTATAGGTTTGAGAGCTGAGGTCACTTGTGTCTGCACCTAGTATTTATCTAACCCTTGCCCAAGTTCCTAAGAATTAGTCCAGGCTCTTAAACATCTTAGGAAGACTTTTACAAAATTTGAACATGATACATGGAGAAAAAGCACTCAAAAAGACACAATCAAGACCGGAATTAACACACTAGTAACAGCAAACAGTCTCATATACACTCACTATGTGACAGCAGCACAACATATACAGTAACATCATGCAGAAACAGGCCAAGAGCTTTAAATAGTGTTAGATAGAGATCTCAGTAGCTGTAAATGAATCTACACAATGTATGAGGTAGAGCTGGAGCTACAGTGGATCCACCAGCAGTTCTTGCATAATGCCACTCCGCTGAACTGAACCTGGGTTCAAGGCTGAAATAAAGACAGACATTTGAAAACCCTTGGCTACAGAAATACTGAAGCACAAAGATCACCAAAGGAGTATGAAGAGGTTGCAAAGCAGTGATTACAAATCATCCAAGACTAAAAGTAATAGGGGTCTGTTAGTAGGTGTTGTGAATGGAGAGTCAGTTTACAATGGATCATTGAGATAGGATTTATTACACTGACTAACCACGAGCTGATTTTATCTGCCTAGATACTTGTTTCAAAAAGTTGTGTTTGGTCTCACATCTCATTGTCCACAGTAAAGCAAGTGGACCAAAGAGATGGATCGTTGATGGATCAAGTCTTGGGAATAACTTTCTTTTCTGGAAAATGTGCTTGGTATCAATTCTTGTGTTCAGATCTTTTAAGTATGCAATGGACTCATTAGTATGCACAAGGCAAACAAGGTCAACTTTATCCTTCAAGAGAAGAATCAAGCTGGTTGGTCCTCAGGTCAGTTTTCTGACAATCAGTGTGGTATCAGTCGTAACAAACACCAATTTTTGTGTTTTCTTACTAGCAAAAAAGTGTGGACGTATATGAGATTTGTTTGAAAAGTAAAATAGTGAAACTTGAACAGGTACAACACCCTCTTAGAGACCATGGCCAACATCTGGGGAAACATCTGCAGTGAAAAATGAAGCTACTCCGTGCAAATGCACATGGTGTTCATATCTACTGTTCTTCAGATCTGTGAGTCAAATCATCTTTGACCTCTTTAGACTGAACTGCTGATGGAAGGTCTGTGGCAGTAATGGCCACATGATCTAGAGCAAAGATAGAAAGAAACAGAGTTTGTAGATGGTTGTAGACTTGGCTAGGACACTTGACTCTGCCCATGGATCTGTACCAAGAGGTAGTGTAGGATCTTCGGTTTGCCTACAGTTTGATAGAAGCTATGACAAGAAATATTATGAATGTAAGATGTAATGCTCCAGGACAGCTCTTGGGTACACTACAGTAGGATAGATCTACTCATCAAAGATGTCTGGGACTTGTTTGTGTAATTCTGACAAAACAAAAGAGCCATTATTGAGACGAGGACAAGTAAAACTCCAGGGGTGGAAAACTTGCTTATGTCTCTTTGATTTATCTTGCCATGAAAACCCTTGAAGGTTCTATGCAGTAAGGGATTTCTCTATCAATGAACATTCCAAATAGAGCCACTTTAGGAAGTTTAGAATCCTTTCACTGAAACACTAAATGTTCCTCATACTGGTGTACATTGTCATTACAATATCAGTTCTTTCAGTCCAGGCTAAATGCCAAGCTGGGGTCCACAATGAAACCACAATATCATCATTTCAATGCCTGTATTGTGTTTTTGTTTGGTTTTTTCAGTGAATTTAATTCGATCCATTTTAAATCCTCGGTTTCTCAGACATTCTATGTTTCCATATTCCCAAGCCAACTCTTAGAAGAACTGAAACAACATGCTAGATATTTCAACATAAAACAAAGTGATCTAATGCTTTTTAGTAAGAATGGGGGAAAAAACAGATTCCTCCAAGAAAGACATGAACAGGCAAAGTCTCATCCGTTGGCGTCAGTGTAAGATGTTACTTCATAGTTTTAAACAAGGAGACCTTTTTCTTTATGTTCTATGTGATCCTTTTTATGTAATCTAAGATATAAACACACTGGTAGGTTTTTTTTTGCAGTACTATCAACAGAGAGGTTTAACTAATCGCTTTCTTTTCTCCAAGGAGTTTTGGTCATCAACACTTTCTTCTCCATACAGTTTTTCCCTTAGTTTCTCATGCAGAAAGTATGTTATTATTCAGGCCAATCTTAATCAGTTTCCTAGCCTTCCATAACATCCACAGGTTAGGGGCTATCATGGGACACTACTGGCTTCTCTTATATCTCAGTATAAAGACAAGCCAGGGTTTGCTCTGCTTTTTACATTCTCTTAAATATTGATATCTTGATTGTCGTCAGTTAAAGACAAAAAAAAATAAAATTCATTGAGTTATAAAACGTGCAATGACGAAAGAGGGAATCGTTGACATTTCCAAACCAGAATACAAAATATTACACAGAAAATACTTCTTCATATATGTAATGGTTTTGCTCCGAAGGGGAACTGGCTTGAACAATTCACCGTCAACTGAAAATAAAATAAAATACATCTATATCCATACACATACAGCCTTATCATTTATACTATTCTCAGTGTAAAGTGCTGTCCTCCTCCATTATAATCACTCTCCCAGTGGCAATTAATTAAACTATTACCTTGTAGACCATGAACTGAGATTTTCGTGTCAGTTGTTTGAGATCTGAAGGTTCGGAACGTCGTCCACACATTCCTGCTTATCCCGGTGTCTTTACTAGTATTTACTGAACCTTTCTGCTGATATTAATGGCACCCCTAATAGCGCCCCTACTCACACGTTTTAAACATGTAGCCCCTGGCAAACTGTATATGTCCCTGATGAGCTACGGCTTGTTTCAAAGCCTACATCGGGATACTGCACGCATACCTTGTCTAATTCTCAGCCACAACTCCTCAATGTTAAAATTCTTTCCAGGGAAATGATAGATGGGGTAGAGAAGGTCACTGTGTCTTTATAAACCTTCTGTGAAGGTAATTAAATTCCTCCTCCCTTTGGCCTGCACCTCTCATCAGTTTAAAATCCAGATTCCTGATTGACTTGTTTGCTTTGCTTTGATGTTTGTGTGAAAATGTGATCTGGTTAAAGCACAAAATTATTGATATTATTCAGCAATTTGGCCATGTTTATGATAAATACACAAGAAGGCCATCAGGTACGGTTGGGAAAAAAAACCAAAACCATATTTTCAGGTTCATTGATTTATATGCTATTATTTCAGAATAACTGAAATGATTCTCTTTTCTTGTATTAATATGTGAATATGAGCTCGTGCTTTAAACAACTTTTCCCATCTTATTTTTATACTGATTAGGAAAAGTTGACATTTCAGTGTCCCACAACATTCACTCAACCCTGTTACCCGTTATATATAAAAGTTATTTATACACTTTAAAACTATACACCTGTTAGTCCAGTTATAGATTTAAAGTCATTTAGTAATTATTAAAAAGAAAATCAGTAAAATGTCCTTACTGTTCTTAGGACATTAGTCAGGATTGTAGTTAGATACAGTGTCAGTATTTGACATTTACATTTCTGGCATTTAGCAGATTCCTTTATCCAGAGTGACTTACATTCTATTTCAATTTATACAACTGAGAAATTGAGGGTTAAGGGCCTTGCTCAGGGGACCAGTATTGGCAGCTTTTTGGACCTGGGATTTGATCTCATGACCCTCTGACCTTCCTGAACCACTAAGCTATTACATCAAAGTTTTTGATAATTATATCCTAAGAAGTCAACTATCACTTTCATCTATATCAAAAATGAAATGTCAAAATTTCACAAATTCATATCGTGACTAACTTGAGAAAAAAAGCCATATATGTGAAGCTAAACTTGTTCAAAACCAAATGCAATTACTATGACAGATTAATGACTCATAAATTATAATTATCATAAATTAAGATCAATAGAATTCACATGGAATATAGCTGGCATTTGTTTATATAGATAATTAAAGTGTAACAAAATAATTAAGATAAAGTAATTACTAATTAAAAGTAATTTAAAGTGATAAGAATTAAAAAAGGACACTTCATATGTCTCCTTATCTGCTCCAGAATGCTGGTTTGTGATGGAACGTTCCTCTCACTATTCAAGGGGTGTTCAAGTACTAGTCACAAATTCTCCTGAGGTGCTATAACGAAAGGTCCTAAAACAGCACCATCCATTTAATTCCATCCACAATCTGAACAAGCTTTACAGTAGCTTTATTTCCAACACACAGTTATAAAACCACTAATAGGTGTTAATGTTAGTTTGGGTGACAACTGAGGACACTGAGGACATTCAATCTGAAGACTAAAACAGGAAGAACATAATGAACCTTTAACCCTTTATGATATGAATTACACCCTTTTAGATGTTCTGTGGGATGTGTTCAGCAAATAACCACTAATATTTGTTTAATAAAAATAAGAGTGTGTTGATGAGTGTAAATGTAGATGATCTGGCAAACAGGAGAAAAGTCAAAAATCAAACTCATCTAATGGTCAACAAACTTTAACTGTTTTTTGTGGGATTTTTTTCTTCCATATCTTGCTGTGAAAAATGTCAGAGATGTAGTTAAAAACAGTATAAAGTCATGCAGTTACATATAACACATCACAGGGAAAATGTGATCGTAGTGGCTGTTTCAGAGCTGTTGGTCCCTGTGACAGACAGTCTGGTTAATTATGTTACTTTGACTTAATAGAGGAAGAGGAATCAGGTACACCGAGGTTGCTTGTACTTTTTTCCTTTTGAATTCTGTCCAGGTTCAGATTCCTGTCGAGCGTGATGTGGGCTTCTGCTCGAAATGTTCTATATTTTGTGATGTTTTTCTGCTCACCATGGTTGTGGTTATTTGAATTGCTTGCCATAGACTTTTTGTCAGATTTTTTTTTTTTTGCACCATTCTGTATAAACTCGTGTACATGAAAATCCCAGAAGATCAAGTCGTGGGGAAGTCATGGCCTAATGGTTAGAGAGTTTGACTCTGAACCCTAAGGTTGTGGGTTCGAGTCTCGAGCCGGCAATACCACGACTGAGGTGCCCTTGAGCAAGGCACCAAACCCCCCAACTGCTCCCCGGGCTGCTCCCAATGGCTGCCCACTGCTTGGCTGTGTGTGTTCACGTTGTGTGTGTTCACGGTGTGTGTGTGTGTGTGTGTGTGTGTGTGTGCACTGCTGTGTGTGTGCACTTTGGATGGGTTAAACGCAGAGAACAAATTCTGAGTATGGGTCCCCGTACTTAGCCGTATGTCACGTCACATGTCATTGAAATGCTGAAACAGACTGTCTGCCACCAATAGTCATGCCAGCCAGTCACAATCTGTTAAAATCTGTTAGAAACTGTTAAAAGCAGTTGTAAAGGAGTTCCTATTAAAACGGACAGTAAGTGAATGTTGGTTTAGTGCTGGCATTGTCTTTAACTTTAGTCCATTAGGGCACACAACACTTTGTTGAAGAGGGTCACCTGGTCTATACTATAATAATAATAATAATAATAATAATAATAATAATAATAATAACCTTTATTTTCTGTAGCGCCTTTAAAAGAACATCTCAAAGCGCTTTACAAAAGCAAAATAAAAGCAACAAAATTACACACATAATATAAAGATTAAAATTAAAGCAACAAAAATAGACAATAAAATAAGCACTATGTAAAATTACAATTAGTCAAATTAAAAGCTACCCTAAAAAAATAAGTTTTAAGCAGAGATTTAAAAGTGCAAAGAGATGTTGCTTGCCTTATCTCAGTTGGTAATGAATTCCACAGTTTTGGAGCTAGTGAAGAGAAGGCCCTATCTCCCATCGATTTTAAACGAAGAACGAAGATCGCGAGATATAATATAAGGAATTAAAAGATCAGCCAAATATTGAGGAGCTAACCCGTGTAAGGCCTTGTAGGTAAGCATCAGAATCTTAAAATCAACCCTAAACCTAACAGGGAGCCAGTGCAAGGATGCCAAAACGGGAGTAATGTGATCTTTTAACTTTGTTCTAGTAAGTATTCTCGCCGCCGAATTTTGCACTACCTGTAATTTGTTTAAGGTAGCTTTAGACACCCCAGCCAACAAGGCATTGCAGTAATCAATACGGGAAAACACAAAAGTGTTGATCAGTCTCTCAGCAACAGAAAATGACAGAATTGGACGCAATCTGGCAATATTTCTGAGATGGAAGAACGAAGTTTTAACCGTATTTTGGATATGTGGCTCAAACGTTAAATTGGCATCAAAAATTACCCCTAGATTCCTCAATTTTGTTTGAAACTCCACATTTGAACCATCAAGAGTTAGCTTGACTGACCCAGCTTTGCTTAGTTGGTGGGGTGAGCCAACAAGCATAATCATAGTCTTTTCACTGTTAAGACAAAGAAAATTTTCTGTCATCCATTCTTTCATCTTAGAAATACATTCAGAAAGGAAATCAACAGGCACAGTTTCATTAGGTTTAAAATGAATATAGATCTGCGTATCATTTGCGTAAAAATGAAATTTTAGACCAAGTGATCTCAAAAGCTGGCCAAGAGGAAAAACATAAATATTAAAAAGCAGAGGGCCCAAGATTGATCCCTGAGGTACCCCAGATTGAACAACGTTAACCTCCGATCGAAATCCACCCATGGCAACAAACTGCTTCCGATCTTTGAAGTAGGACTTAAACCAATTTAAAACAGTATCAGAGACACCAAAAAAAGTTTCAACTATAATCTAGGACCCTGTTTATGTTGCTTTTCACTGCCTTGCTTTTCATTGCTGAATGTTTTTAATCAGAATATTTTGTGAACTCTGAAGGAAAACTTTAAACTGGAAATTCATCATTGTAGGACTCTCATTGTAGGACTCTCCCCAAGGTTTTTCAATAAGTATTTGCATTCAGATGTTTTTCTAGCATCTACATCCTTGAATATTTGAGTATGTTACTCATATACTGTAAAGGTGTCAAAAGCTGGAGTTTGTTCTAAAGAAACTACACAAATTTGCCTGAAAACCTCATTCAGTTTCTTGTAGACCGATTGTCATTCGCAGCCCTGATGCTATATAGTTTGCTAATGATTTTATTAGAAATCTAAACTTAAATCTAAAATTTACATTAGCTAGAATTTGACTTGCTATCTAGGCAATTTTGTAGGCTGCTGAAACCAAGGGTAGGCTAACCTAGCATTAGCGACAAGACATGATTTAACTGGGAGACCAATGAAAAAGAAAAGAATGTTTCTAAGTTTCAAGATGTTTGTGAATGAATAATGACCAGGATTTGGAAGAGAAGTGTTTTATAATTGCCCAATTTGTGAAAACACAAAAATACTTGGCAGTGCTAGGGCTTGAACCTCTGACCTTCTGAACCGTAACCAAGAGCCTTAAAGTTTTGAGCAAGACTTTCTAGCTATAGAATAATCAACAGGCATTCACAAGGATTTAACCATTTATTCCTCGGGTTTTTGTAACATTAAGCATATTCAGTGTAAATTAGGAACAGGGAATTCTTCAAGAAACATATTTTTTAAGATAGCCAGATGGTTACCTCAAGTGAACCAGTCTTTCCTGAAAAATTCAGTGGAAAGCCCTAAAATGTGCCAGTGGACTCTAGCAGGCCAAAATTCTTTCCAGTGTTGCATCAAACAGTGGAAGTCATAACGTGCAACGTGACATTCCGGTTACAGATCTAAAGACTTTCCGTCAGCTAACAATGGCATATAGAAAAAGTTGTTTCACATTACAGACTATGAGGCCTTGTAGTCTGAACAAATAAATTACGATTTAATATGCTTTGTTGAACAGCCAGTCCATTGCCTTACTCTTGGCTCTACTTGGATATTATGTCAGGCAATATGCAGATCTTGCACTGGCAATATACTGTACACAATTCTTTTACTTGTGATACATAGCAGTGTCCAAGGTTGCAGATCTTAGGGTCAAAAAAAATTTCCTTTCAGGCTCTACCATTGTTGAGACATTACGTGTCCACTTATTTCATATGTGTCTGGTTATGGTCATTGTTGAGTAAATGAATTATAATGAAAGGTCTTTGGTGAAATAAACAGAAATCTGTAGTTTATTTAGTGTTCAATCAAATTTGAAGAACAAAATAGATGCAGATAGTACAGTTTATTGTTATACTTATACTTTATTGTTAGCAAACATCCTTAATCCTAAATTTTCAATTAATAGGCATTTTGTGGCAGCTATGGGATTTCTCTGGGTTTCTTTCCAGGTGATGGATAAATGAAATAAGATCCTTTTGATATACAATCTGCACTAGTTTTGAAAGATGTCCCTGGAACATAAAAAAGTAGTACAGAAGGATATGGATGTAACCCTGGTTGTATGACTAACCCCACTTTGGTCATCTTTGTCAACTGAATAATCCATGACAGCAAAAACGTTTTCTAAACGGCACTTTATATCTTCTGTTGGTTCAGCTGGCAAATTAAACACAATTCTTAGCACCAAATCATTCAGACAGTTATTAGACAGTCATTAAAGCACAGAAAATATACTGTACCTGCTGTTTACACCTTAAGGGTAGTTCTTCTAGCTGACGTTGCAAAAAATAAAAAAAAATAAAAAAAAGTGTAAGGTTATGGATTAATGATCAGTGTCACATTATTGCGAGAAAACTTTCCACAGAAATAGGCTGCACACACTGCAAAGTCATTTTCATACTGTCCATAACATTTATCTCTTTTTTTTCCTTTTATATGTATGTTTAATATCTGTTTCTTTTCTTTTTTCAGTCTCTCCTTTCCTTGATTTTCCATTGCATTGCTAATTTAGCCTTTTAAAGAGCAATTATCAGGCATTTATCTCAACAATAACGTTGCAATTGAGCTTGTATTTGTAGATGTAATGCCTAGGTACATCGACACTTCCTATTTTGTTGTGAAATTGCTCGTCCGATTATTTGTAGATTGCCATCGTGAACCCTGATGATGTCACGGACATCTGTGGCTGGGAGCCCAAGAGAGCAAAATAGTTTTTAAATTGCTAAACTGATTCATTGTGAATATCTCACTCACTTACTTACAGTACATGCCACGAGCTACACATTCTCTCAGATGGATCTGAGAATCGACTGTCATAAAAGTTTGAATCCTTTAGACACAACTTAGGCCCTGATCACTCTGGGACACTTGAGAGAGTGTGTCTGATGTTGAAAGACCCAAAACACCAGAGGATCCTGATAGTGTGTTCAATATGCACAGTAAGGTGTTTGATTAACGCAATTTATTTCTAGAAAGATCCAAAATTATCTGCCAATACAATAAGACAATTTAAAATTAGTATAAACAATTTATAAACAATCTATTTTTTTAATTATTGTAATCTTTTAAAAAGAAAATTCTAGTTAAATATAAGTGTATTGAAGATGTTTTTACTAGTAGCTGATAATAGCGACGGTGGCATTGTGGCTTGGTGGTTAGCACATTCGCCTCACACCTCCAGGGTTGGAGGTTCTCCCAGTGCCTCTGGGGCTTCCTCCAGGTACTTGGGTTTCCTCTCCCAGTCCAAAAACACTGCTGACGAGCAGCTCTAATCTGTGTGGGAGTTTGTGTGTGTTTGTGCCCTTCCATAGACTGGTATCTTGTCGAGGGTGTACCCTTCCTTGTGCCCCACATCTCCTGGTCTAGATTACAAGTTTCCACAGGTTCAGTATGATGACGCGGTGTAGAGAATGGATGGATAAAATTAGTTACTCTGTGTTCCACAGAAGCAACTCTGCTACACACCGACACAAACAATTGGCCACGTGTCCATCCTGAATACACAGTCAAGTTTACAAATAAGCAGTAAGTCATTCATTAGAAGTTTGTCAAGTACACTTATTTGATACAGAATTAACATTAACAAAAATAGCTATAAACATTAGAGAAATAAAATACTTTATATAGCATCTTGAATCCACTTTATTAGCCTTCCAAACAAGACAAAAATGAGAAACGGGGCATGTATGACGTAGTGGGGCCCTTTATATGTTGGGTTATGGTTGTGAGGTGATGACTTTGCTAATGTTACTGTACAAGGAACATGGCTCACATGGGACTCCTCCAATAAATTTGAAGAATACCAACCTAGTGGCCCAGAATTAGGACTTCTAACTCTTGAACTTTGCTATTGTGAACCAGTAACAACATTTCTGTAATGCCCAAACAAGAAAAGGTTATTGAATACATTCACATTTACATTTATGGCATTTGACAGACGCCCTTATCCAGAGTAACGTACAAAAGTGTGATAATAGGTGAATAATAAGGAAAAAACCTCAAAACAACCTGGAGCAACCTGCTGACCAGTAAATTTAAGATACAGCCCTATTCTGCATTAGGATGCAAGATACATCCCCAAACAGCATATCAATCATACAGCATTTTTTACCATATGTGTTTATGCATTCCACATATGAACAATCATTTGAAAGCAGTCACTTTTTCCATCACCTGTTGTTATCTTTTAGAAACGTTTCATACTGCACATATTTTTCCCAGTGAAGTTAAAGTGCTCTGACTGCTGTCTAATATAAACCACATTTTTTTTACTCTGTAGATGTGCTTTTCTTCTGCATTTTCTTTCCATACTTTACTACCCTTTAATTCCAGAATCAATAAAGGCTTTTTGTCCACCAGCCAACAGCTGTTCTGATGACTTAAAAGATGTTGCTTTGCCCATTTGAAGATCACCGTGTCCCCATAAGAAGGCCTCGGGTAAGACGGCTTCTCCACGAATATATAGTTCCCGGATCACCTATACATTCTTGCAATAATCCTTACGCTTAAGATTTAGAGGCCAAGTACATCCAGTTGTGTCCCAGTGTGAGATTATGTTGCAAACATGAATTATATAGAGGGAGAAATTACTTGCTCTTCTTCATTACATACAGAATGCATTTTATGAAATCTGCTACAAAGCTGTCAGAAACAGCATTCAACTTAACTACCATCTCAAATTCCATTTAAATTTGATTTAAAAAGCAGTGGTTGTTCAAAAATCCTGTAACTTCAGGTAAAGATTCCCACAAAAGCAATTACACTGTTAAAAAGTTTGGTCAATTACTACTACAAAAATAAGATCAGGTGATCTTTTAGTGAACGTACGTGTAATTGTATTATTAAAAAAATATTTGTATTTAGTGGCACTCACAAATCTGCAAACAGGGAAATCTTAATGAGTACAAACGCATTCTTGACAATTGGGTGAATCCATATTCATGGCAACAATTTAGGGAAGACACCTAACATACATTGCTCAGTCTTTGGCAACCTGCTATTATTTATCCAGAGTATAGTGGTACAAATGTTTTTTTTTTGTTGTTGTTGTTTTTTAGACCAACCTTTCTGAATTTGTGTTAATCTTGGATTTTCTCGCCGCAGATGTCACCACCTTTTCAGTCACAGTATCACAACTATAATGCTGGCCTGCTAAACTAGTAGCTAAATTGGCTCTACCCACATCTATCATCTTCCTGCAACCTGCTCTATTTAAATGGCTGTCCTTGATGCAGTTCCAAATCCCTAGGATGTAATAAAGAAGAAATCCCTGCTACTGCTTCCAAGTATATGCTGATTAAATTCTCAGACAAAGTCTGGTGCAAAAATTATTACTGTACAAGTCCAAGTGAAAAATGTTTAACACATGCAGACTACAATAAAACGAAACGAATGTTAAATATTAAGGTTTATGTACGTATGTAATAGTGCACCGATTTTCTAAAACATCCACTTTTTTATATCCTTCAAATCTGGACTTATTTATTTCTACCTTTTTAAACACAACAAATCATAACCTTCTGCAATAAATAAATTCCTGAATAAGAACAAGCTTCGGTTGTTATCAGCTTTGCCGTCAATCTGAAGTACTCTTCAGACGGAATACTTTTTCCAGATTCATGTGTGCAAAATAATGTTGCTGGAGTAAAATCTGTAGTAATTATGAGTGATTCACATGGGAGAAATCATCTCTTTATAATGCATATATATTACAGAGATCTCTATATAAATTGCAGTGACTGGAATGTTGCAATGTACGAAAAGTCATCACACTAAAGATCGATGAAGACGACATCCTCCTCATATCTTTAACGGAAACTGACTGCTTTCTGGAGAGTCTCTGTACTGAAATAATCTCATGGGATATTACAGAATCTCTACCAACAGGTCAATGGGAAAGGCATATATTACCTGGGGTTATTACAACAGATGTTTTATAGATATTAAAAGGTATGAATAATCTTTCTAGATGCAGAAACACATATTCTGTATACGTTTTAGACATTAAACAAATTGTGGACTAAAATCCCAAAGATACTTCTGTAATAATGACATTACCCAAATAAATTTAATCTGACTAAATAGGGCTTAATTACCATAACAATCACTGGAAATACAAATGTGTATATCTGACTACTACAATTAGTGCATTGTTCTACTGAAAATGTTTTATACAATTTACAAAAACACAATTTATTTCAAATCCTGGAGTAGAGAACAGAGAAGCAGTAAACAATAGTTAATGTAAGATAGAAAATAGGATCCACGGGGGGTGGAGGGATGTGGAAATGGTTTATTATATCATGGGCTGTGTCTAATGAAAAAAGCCATGAACTAATTGAATCAATAGATTAAAAAGTCAGAAGAGTATTGTCAGCCAGGGAATGAATTAGTGAAGCTAATGGGGTGTTTTTAATAAGGGGTGGAATTTATTAGGAATTTATTACGTATCTTGGAACATGTTTGTACTTTCGGACTTTCGTACAGGCTTTATCAACTCTCTCAAAAACCCCTCTCCCACCCTAAAGAGAGATTTCTCTTTAAACAGATCAGTCCTTTTACCTCACTGAAGGCAGTACATCATGATAACATGTTTTAAAATTGTTGATCCTGAACTCTTTTGATAGCATTTTGCTCTATATCTTCAGGTTCATTCTGAAATATTTCAGGAATTCCTAACGAGCATATCTACATCTTCTTTCTTTTTTTCTTCAACTGTTTGTTGGGAAAACAGATCTCTACCACAGCTTCACTATGATGGATTAGCCTATCACGTATTTGAGGGGACAGGAATTCAGCCGTGGTTTCACTGAAACTCAAACTAAAGACAAGAGAGCAACACAGGAAGGACTGTATGACACATTTTATTGGGACATTGAGTAGTGACTCTGATTTACCTTACATGTCTGGGTCTATGCAGTGCTTGGTTAGTTTAATGGGTCATTTGGGGTCCTGTTTGAGTGACCAGTAAGAGTTCATGCAGAGGTAGCATAAATTGTGGTAGTATGTGTAAGATTAATGAAGCCAAGCCATCCACATTGAACTCCGCACATATTCCTACTGGGACCAATATCACATGGACATTTGAAACACAGAAATAAGTACTGATCTGAACTGATATTTCTGCCTGTCCTGGTGGAGCAGTTTGTTTGGCCAGGTTGTTGGGCCCTCAAACAGTAGAGCAATATGCATGCAAATTGCATGTCATATGCATGTCATACTGCCATTTTTGCTGTTCTTCTTCTCTCCTGACAAATGTAATAATAATAATAATAATAATAATAATAATAATAATAATAATAATAATAATAATATGTTTAATTTATATAGCGCCTTTCCCAAGCTCGAGGACGCTTTACAAGGTACATTATTTCAAGACAGATGAAATATAGTGTAACATACATATACATATTCATCGGACATTTGCCCAGGACAAAGGATCATACATATACATACATATATATATATATATATTCGTCGGACATTTGCCCAGGACGAAGGATCACATGCAGCTGCATGAGATAATAACAGAAGACAGGACTATACATAAAAACATACAGTACAAGAGATATGACTCTACATACAGTAGTACACGATACATACACCACATTTCAGAAAAATTAAGGACTCCTAATACATATCCATTTACTGATAGTGAAGTTTGAAAAGGTGGGTCTTAAGCCTTGATTTAAATTCAGACAAAGTGGTGATGGTTCTGAGTGCAATGGGTAGGGAGTTCCATAGTGTTGGAGCAATGACAGAAAAGGATCTGCCACCCGCAGAGGATAAACGAGGATTTTTGAGGGCCGGAGTGATCGTGAAGGTACATAGGATGAGAGAAGATCGGAAAGATGGGGGGGAAAGAGCATTTAGTGCCTTATAAGTGAGCAGTATGATTTTATATTTTATGCATGATGAGACTGGCAGCCAGTGAAGATCAAATAATATAGGGGTGATGTGGGCAGATTTTTTATTGGAGGTTAACATTCTGGCAGCTGAGTTTTGTATGTACTGTAAACGTGAGATTGAGTGAGCTGACAGAAATGTAGGACCACATGTACATGTATCTTATGGTGATAACAACTTGAGCTCTTACCCTTCACCCCTTCACTTTGTGAAGTACCTGGATAACATTCCTTGTACAGTATCTCCACCATCCTGGGTCTCCCTTTGTGCCATCAGCTCAGTCCCACAGCACCCACAGTTTCCTGACTACCTCGCTGTGTCTAAGAGTGGATTTTGCAGTCATTCTGTAGCCAGCCTTTAGTTGTGTAGATGGCAGCACTGGATTGCTTGGTGCCACTTGTGTAGTCATGCCATTGTTTCTTGTCCGTTCAATATGTTTTATATACAGACGTAAATTGTATTTTATTTTAATGCTCAGGCTCATTGTTCCCACCAGCTTGAGTTATCCCTCAGTGTTCTGCTCAGACTTTTCCACATGGCTTGATGCATTGCTAATGTAACAACTGGGGACTGAAGTTTATTACCCTCCTTCACCACTTTTATTCTCACTTCTGGACCATTATCATTATCAATCTGACCCCCAAAACTCTATCTACAGGCAGACTAGTAGTCTGTAATGATCACAAACTGCTAACATGTTTGGTGCCCAGTTGGAGAGAGATTGAACAATCCGAAATGAACAAAAAAGTTTTGGCACCCCAACCAGAGTGACTGTGCAGTTTTGGCTCCTCAAGACAAAACGGTCTTCCTAGTATGGGCTACCTCGTATGGAGTATGGTGTACCTCGTAGTCTAGGCAACACTCCTGAATACCAGAAGCCCTAGTATATGGTCTTTGAATGCAATTAGGTGGAAGCCGTTCTATGAATATGTGGACTACATTGACTATATCTGGTGCACAGCCCTAGCAGTGACAAGTCTCCATGTACAGGGTCTATGTGGTGGTCATTGCGGCTATAGAGCACTATAGAAATTATAGATAACACTATAGAAATTATATCTCTAGAGACTTATATTTCTTGCAGCCTTTCTAAAAGGTGTGAGGTGACTCCATCCACTGTAAGTCTTCAAGATTTTGCTATCTAACTCTTCTGCTTGACTATCTTATGGCCTTTTTCCAAACCTGGAACTGGTGTTTCTAAAAGCTTTCTTTTTAGAAACATTTTGCTAGCTATCACTTCAGTTAAGATTGGTAGAACTGACGCATTGGCAATATGTTTGCTTTAAATTTATTGTTGGCCAGATGGCTCTAGAGTGATATTGTGGTTTAAATCCAGGGTTTCTGCCCAATGCCATATTATCCAATTTTGTAAAGCAATCAGTTGATGTTGCAGTGTTTCATGAAAGCAAACCTGCAAAGCATTCCAGATGGCTCTGAAATGATCTTGTGGTTAAACCTGGGGTTTCTCCAGTTCATAAACTCTCCCTCAGTGTAGTAGAAGTCATCACAAAGGCATATAAGTAGACTGTCGACCATGACTTACCAGTTCACCCAGAGGTGTGTGTACTGTATGTGTGTGTGTGGCAGTCTTTTTCTAACGTCATTCCAGTGAGTCCTATGTGGTGTTGGTTACTCAATGGTTACAGTATCCAGGAGATTTTCACCACTCCTCACAGTTAGAATGGGTGAAAGAGAATGCTAATTACATATGTAACTTTGCTTCTAAAAACATTGTATAACTACCAGGGTTCCAAGGAAAGATGGCTGTATATAAGTGGTCTACAATGTCGTATATCACTTTGTGACTTTGCTGGAAGGTGCACACAGTGGTTCTCACTGCTTATTTTATTTATAGAATCACATTTACATACATTACTGTACTGTATATGCGGGCTCTCACTTTCCAGATTCTGTTTTTTCCACTTTCTTAAAGATAATAAGTTAAAAATGCATCTCTTCAGCCTCTCCATCTTTATCAGAGTCACAGATGATCGAGAGCACAAACCAGGAACACTGGCCATAAGGCAAGTACACACACTGGATGGGACACCAGTCCTTTGCAAGGCAACCTGATGGAAGCTGACATACAGTAACCAAGCCAAGAAAGCAAAAATGCTATGCCACAGATGGAGTTTGGAGTTTGCCTGCTAACCAATTTCAACCCTTCTAACAAATGAATTGATATTTTGTTAGATTAATATATTGTTTATACATTATACAATATTTTATAAATTTATATATTTTTATACATTTTCTCCCCAATTAGGTCACCTGCCAATTACCACTGGCAAGCCAGGTCTGCCTTACCATACAATAATTACCAACTATAAAGGCTAAAAGCTAATATCTGCTTCCTTTGAGCCAACTAAAGCCATCTAACTGCACACTTTCACACTTCAGCATCATGTTGCGAGGTTAAACCACTCAGAAGAAAGTATTATTTTTTCTCTTCCTCTTGCTTTGAGTGGCAGCAACTGTTGTTGTGTAGTTGTCCTCCTGCTGCTCCCTATTCAGGGTCACCACAGAAGATCATCTCGTCCACATAGGACATAAATAACACTTTGGGATAGATTTCAAACAAAAGATAATAACAGATAATATAGAAGATAATAATACAAAATAACAGTCATGTTTTAAATAGAACTCTGTATATTATTGTCATCATTTTCCGGACAGAAGCTAGATGCTGTTTTGAGTCACTAAACTGTGAGCCGGATTCTAACAAACAGACGTTCTAACAATTGCCTTAAACTCGAAACAAAATCCTTCTTAACGGTTAATTTAGCACTGTGCTTTTCCTTGGCAGGCCAGAGAGCCCTTATGCTGAGATTAATTATGGTATATTTCTCATCATTAGAGATTTATTGGTCCTGAGTTGTGCTTACAGTAATCACTGACATCACTGTAGGTAATGGGGTGTGTCTGTACTGTAAAAGAACATGGAAATGTTTTGTTTTTTTGGAAAAAAATATCATGAAGGCAAATGAGACAGAAAGTGCATGCGTCCAGGCAAGACAAACTCACTAGCTGTATATATCAAATGAGGGTCTGAAACAAAAAAACTGAAACTTGGCAACCACAGAGCAAGAAATGATCAAGAGTTTATATATTTCCTGTTACATAGCAAAGGTTTTATAGGCTGTGAGTTGATTAAGAAAGCATGGATCTCTGTGCAACCTTTGAAAAGGGAATAGAAAGGATATGAATTTGAACCCACACATCATCAACATGCTTGTTAAAACACAGTTCAACAGCATCTGGTTGAACTTGTTAACTGAACTTTTGATTTATTTTCTTGGACTCTTAAAGAAAAAAAACTACAAAGAACATCTTGCTTATTAACATATTAAATTCAGTGGCATTCAAGATCATTTTGTAATAAGTTGATTATTTTCGTTTAAACTTCTTTCAGCAGTCTGTTTTAGACTAAGTTAGTCTATTTTGGCATATAGTCTAATGCCATTCAATTAACTGCTGATAGTGGTGGATGGATGTAGTGGTGGATGGGATGGGTGTAGTGGTGGATGGAATGGATGTAGTGGTGGATGGGATGGATGTAGTGGTGGATGGGATGGGTTTAGTGGTGGATGGGATGGATGTAGTGGTGGATGGGATGGGTGTAGTGGTGGATTGGATGTAGTGGTGGATGGGTGTAGTGGTGGATTGGATGTAGTGGTGGATGGGATGGATGTAGTGGTGGATGAGCTGAATTTAGTGGTGGATGGGATGGATGTAGTGGTGGATGGGATGGGTGTAGTGGTGGATGGGTGTAGTGGTGGATGGATGTAGTGGTGGATGGGATGGGTGTAGTGGTGGATGGGATGGATGTAGTGGTGGATGGGATGGGTTTAGTGGTGGATGGGATGGATGTAGTGGTGGATGGGATGGGTGTAGTGGTGGATGGGATGGATGTAGTGGTGGATGGGATGGATGTAGTGGTGGATGGGATGGGTGTAGTGGCGGATGTAGCAGCAGTTTATTCTCTTATCTCCACACTAGCTACCTGGATTGGTTTGGTTTAATGGTTTAAACTTGGAACTGTAGAATAAATGTAGATTGTAGATTGTAGATTCTAATATTATGTCTTTTAACGTACAAATTTATTACAGTTTGTAATTTTAGTGTCCAGCATATTACATATTACATAATTTTTTTCTTTTACACACACCTGGCTGTTTTTTAGCTTTTATGGGTTTTTTTCCTTGTCAAAAGTGAGGGGCTGAACCTGTCTTTGTTTATTGCTGAAGAGTATCAGTAATAAGCCTCTCTGGAAAGCAGGGCAGAAGAGCTTTTACATGCATCATTGCAACCTCCCACTGAAAAAAGAATGACAAATCCATTTCCTCACAATTCCAAACATCTGACCTCTTTTCAGTGTAGCAGATTAATGTGTCTCTGAGGGTGTCTGAGGGGAGGTACCTCACAGAACATGGGAAAAATGAGGTCAAACCGAGCAACAAGTCACCAGCCAGCACCATGTCACGGTCGCCTGTGCTGAATTACAGAAGTGCAAACTGAGAAATTCTTCACATTACCCCTTCATATGATAGTTTTATTCTGCTGCCAGGTCATTATTGTTTAATATCAGTGTTTAACCAGCAGCCATAATGACTCTGATTACATTTTCTCCAGAACACTTTGAGCTTTTTTGTGAGCTGGCTGTACAGTACAAAACGCAATGTGCAGTTGTTTGTATATGCCATATGTGAGGCATATGGACAGCTTCAGGAACACAAATATGTATGGAAATGTAAGCTTTACCATTTAGTATAGAAGTAATGTGAGCAAAGATGATCTACATCTCCTTGTGGCATTTTGTTCTGTATTAGCAACTGTTACGTATTAAAGGCTGCATGTTTTTTTGTTAAAATAACAAAAATACTAGGCATCGTTATAATACCAAAAGCAGCATTTTATCTGATCTGTATGTGACTGAGAGGTACTTTATGTATGTAAGTTTACTTGAAGGTGCATTAATTTGAATAGATTAGATCCCATCAGGAAACAACAAAGAAGTCACACAAGAGGGAAGCTTGTCGTCTTTAACATGAACATGTTTAGTAACTACCTGCTCAAGGTTAAGTTAACTTGTATAAATTAGACTACTAGTTGTTTTGCAAAATTGACCCAAAAGGTTTGTTGGTTTGAGATTAATTATAAGCTGAAGTGACTGTCAAAGCCATAACTCAAATCATGGTGACATTTCGATCTCTTGTCTTTTTCCATTGTTTCCACTTCAGACTTGTTTTTACATAATCTCCTTTCTGGATGAGGCTTTGCTCATTTCGATTGTGACTTTGAGTTGTATCTGTAGATCTTGGACAGTAGATATTCTTATAAAAATCCAGTAGAATAGAGTGAAATAACCCTGTGCCAGCTCTAAAGCCCACTCTTATCTCCCTTTGACTTTTTACTGAAATGTGGTTGGAAAAAATATTTATCCAAAGAAATGAGTCATTTTAAATGTTGTTTAGCAGGAAATATGGAAACCTGCATGCTTTGATGTCGTTTCTATGGTGGTTTAAGTCTATTTTTATAGATTTTTTTTAAACTCTGACAAGCAGAAAGTAATTATAGTGGGTGAATGTACGTTTATTGATTTAGTCATTACTGGCAAACCACTGCTAAAATTCCAAACCAGATGAATTGCTCAAATGGGAAAATGTAACATGTTTATGACTCATGATTAGGGGTGTTTTCATTGTTCTGTATAGTAATGGCATTATTTTTAAGCAACATTGTTAATGTGTCCTAACGGACAGCGTAAAATATGTAAACGTGATTACAGGTAAACATTTACAAAATGAACAGAATAAATATTTAAAATCTTTCCGTTTTTTTAGTTGGGAAATCAGTTGATTACACACAGCTGAAGGAGTCGACTGACATAAAAAATGCTGAATCAAATTTCTGGAGTGTACAATAAAGAGTTGTCTCAGTGTGAATGTAACACATTTACACATATGACCTTATTTCTCTGGATTAGGAAGTTACTAGCTGTATTATAGTCATTGGTTTTGTGTCACCATTTACAGCATCACAACCAGAGTAGTACTATACAAACAAACGGAGTCTTACAGTGCCCCAAAATGAAGGCTAATTATTGTCGTTGGCACGTTTCAGCTATGACTGAACATTAGCAGTACAAGCATACCGTGTCATGAGCAAACCTCTCATGATTTATTAGGCACCTTTCCTTCCCAGTAGACGCTCACAGTATGACTGTTCTGCACGTTGCCTTCTGGGGAGCAAATGTGTCAGCCCTTCCACAAACGATCAATACATGTATTTGTGTTTTCATCTTGGACAAGAGATTAGACATCTCTTTTTTAGTCCACTAAAGTGTCCATGTAATTGCTATGCGATGTAACTTGCCCCTAAAGTAAATAAACTGAATGTCACTAAATGATCATCATAGCCAAGGTAAGGCTAAACTAAGTGGCTGAAAACGTCCATATATGAGACAAATGCCAAAATCAGCTCTGACTAAATGACTTACATCAACATTTGTAGCTTTACTACATGCAAAAATATTCCATTTTATAAAAAAACCAAAGACATGAAACTCTTTAAAACACACGTTAAAGCACAGACACTCTGCAGCTAGGCCTAATAATCACAATACCCTCTTTATTATAAAACTGAAACCATTCTCCATTTAGTTTGAGTGTGTTAAGGTTGGATGTCGACTGTATATTTTACATGATCAGTGTTCATTTTAGTATCAAGCTAATCTAAAAGTTTAGTATTGATCTAAAAAATAATCTAAGATTGCTGTCTTTTCATTCTAGTTTTGAAATCTAATTGTGGCATGAGTTTCCAGAAGACCCCAATATTTGGTATAGAACATACATAAGAAACAGCACCATGAATAAAATGGTGCAGTCAAACCTGGGTTTTGGACCTAGTTTTTGAACAGTATCACTCAGGGCTTGGAAAATGATATCCATGCTCTTAACAGCCCTCAGAGCACCATTAAATGCATTGTTAAATGAAAGAATGTGGGACAACTGCAACTCTGCCTAAATAAGGCCATCCACCAAAAGTCAAAGACCAGGTAAGGAGGACATTATAGAAGCAATAACAGCTCAGAGAAGCCAAGACAACCATAGCCAAGACATTGCTTAAAATCTGGGCTGCATAGAATACTGGTCATCACCCTGAGATCACCATCCACTCATGGTGGTGCTAGCTTCTCAATCCATCAAATTAACCTTGGCTTCATAGTTTATTATCTGCTTAATTCCTTCCTGACCACAACCGGACATTTGGTTATAATGTATTATTTATTAATTTAATGGTGCTCCAAATATTAGAATTTATAAATATATAAGTACATAAATAGAAAAGATTAGTTTTTTCTTTTAACTCATCAACCAGGTTTTTTACTTCTTATAAATGTTGGGATTCAAATTTGGCTTCCAGAAGTCCAGAAAACTATACTGCTGCTGTAAACATTCCATAAAGGTTTAATATACAGTGCTCTTTTATTCTTTTTATACGTGTTACTGGATTTGCAATCCTAAAATTTAATGGCAGTCAGGTCAAAGTGCTTTCCTCCTGTGATTCATAAATTAGCAAAACATCACACCTAAATGTCTTCATTAAATTTGTGAGAATGATGTCAATAATATTTCCTGTCTGGCAGGAAAAGACAGGAGGAAATGACTATATTCCTATCAGTCAGGTATACAGGGACATGACCTTAAACACTATCCAGTCATGATTCACCTACAGTGTGTGGGGAGGTCATATCTCGTATTGATGACAGCATCAGCGTCCCTTTTCTTTTCCTGGTGACTTTAATCATAGACTTTGTTTTGGTGTGGTTAGAACAATTGTGTAATCCTGCTTGGGTTAAAAGCACATTGCTTACATAAAGTGTATTTCAGAACTATGGAATAATAGACTAATTATCACACAAACAATTAAAATAAATTAAAAGAATCAACTAAAAGGTATATACATGAACTGATAAATGTCCATGTATATACGGTACAGTATCTCTTGTGCTGCTCCTTTGCTGATGAACAAAATCCCAAGGTACTTAAAGTCATCTGCTAGGAGTACAGCTGAAGGGAGAGAACCATGGCATTGGTCTTCAAGGTCCTGATTTTCATCGCAGCCAGTAAATCAACTGAGTGAATATCAAAAGTCCTGTTCAGATGGTTCCAAAAGAACAAGACAGTCTACAAAGGACAGGGATGTTGGCCATCATTCCCAACTTTAACATTGAAGCTCTCCTGGTGAATTATAGAAATAGTTGGATGTTCTTTCCCAGGCACACACTCCACCTTCTTAGAGAAGAAATTCTCACTTAGTCCTCACCTGAATACTGTAAACAACAAGCAGATTTTTCCATTCTGAGACTTGAAATCTCAAGGCAGCCCTCCTGTACATTGGGTAAAGACAAAGTGCCAAGTCCTCATCCTGGGAGGGGTAAATATATCCACACTCACCTGAGGTCTATGTCCTGTGGGAACTCCAGAGTAAACTCCACAAGTTTGTTTTTCAGTACGATTTCCTTCATGACATGGAGTGTTATGCAGTGTTTAGTAGACATTTCTGTATTTTCCATCTGTTGATGCAAAGTATTTATGCATTTGGTGATTTCTAGCTGCTGTTTTTACCTGGAATATAGTGAGTGAGCATCACATTTTTAATGCAAGATTGAACTATAGTTTTACCACACAAGTGTTTATCACAAACAAACTAACCCTAACCCAAATGCATGAATATTTTGCAGTCCACCAAGAACAACTCTTAAAATAAGATGAAGAAAAAGAATCAATGTTCTATGATTGTATAACTGATTTCACAATTACAACGAGCCAGAGATTGAGTGTGAAAACCAAACCACATTTAATTAACATACCTTTTGTGTAGCATTAGCCTAAAAACTGGTCTTTGACCATATTTGGTCTTTGGTCCATTAAATTCTCTTGTTTTTGTTCAGTGCCTTTGTGTGTTACTGTACGTCATCACCAAAAGTAGTCCCTACAGGGGATTCCCTTCACTATACTAGTAAAACCTTTTCCACCTGCCACATCAGGAGGAAACGTTAGCATTTAACAGACGGAAACATTTTAAATGTAGCACAGCTACACTTATATACATTCACAGCTATATACATTCACTCTAATGGCAGTATAGCGCAAGGGTCAAAGAGTTTTTAGAATAGGTTTTAGAAGACAGGCTCTATCTGTAAACCTGCTTTATAAAGGGAAATTAAATTTACATCATTATTTTACCTAGAGTAACATAGAGGGTCTTGGCCTACAGGCTGGCGTCGAAGGCAAAAACTTCCAAACCATCTCAAGTGTCACAGAACGGGGTGTCTTCATAGATTAAAAAATAGACCCAAACTCAGGGATACAGTAGCTTTAAAAAAACATTATTTAATAATAAAAAAAACTATCAAAACAGAAAACACTGGGGAAGGAAAAAAAATCAAAACACCAAACAGAGACCATGAAGACCAACACAATGACAAGGATTCAGGCAGGAATAGATAGAGAAGACAATTAGAACACATGAGGACAGGTGGGACAGACACAAAATGTAAACATAAACACATGGGAGGGGCAGACACGTAAACAAAAACACATGGGCGGTGCAGACACGGAAACAAAAACACATGGGCGGGGCAGACACGTGAACACAAAATGTAAACAAAAACACATGGGTGACATGGGTAAGCGTGATCCTGACAACAAGACACCATATCAATTAGAAGAAGTCCAATATCACACATTACTTTAATGTTTTCTATACAATGTGCACTTTTTTATATGACTTATTTATTTATTATTTATTCATTTTATTTTAAAAGCAATTTTAGCACCACTCCCTGAGATGAGTAGATTCTGTTTGATGCGGTAAACCCTGACAGATACGTGGGTTACAGATATTTTAATAAAACACTCTTATGACATTCATATACTTTCAACAGCCTGTGGTGTCTTTCTAAAAAATAATCTAGGAGGTTGGGATATAGATAAGACAACATATGTAATCAAGTTCTGTAAATTTTCTCTAGTCTGTTGTGAACTAATTAGTGTCACATGTGGAGGTCTTTCCAGCACTTCCTAATATCGCCTGGTCTGATTTGAACTCGTTACAGTAAATGCCAAACAATCCAAACATGTCTGAATTCTTTTCAAACATCTTTTCTCCAAAGCCACCACTCAGTTCCATGGTTCTTGCAATCAGGTTTCCATTATGCCTGAAGGAAAATGAACAAAAATGAAAGGGAAATGATGGATTGTGTATTTTTCACCCTCTAATGCTGAGCAGATATTGTCTACTTCATACTCCAGATTACATATTACTTTATCCAGCTGCCAGTTGGTTCACTGATCTTTATTGTAATTTGCTGGCATCACAAAAAAATGGTGTCACTACTGATTACCAACTACATAATTCATTTATATGCTAAATTATTTTAGAAATCTATCCTACAATACAACGTGACAGTTCAAAATTAACAACATTGAATTTTGTCATTCTTGTTGATGTTGTGTGGTTGTGATCAGTGGCCCCACTTTTTCACACAGAGTAGATGCCTGTAAGTCTTTGTTCCTAACACACTTCTATTTACCGTATATTTAGATTTCAATCTGTTTTCAAGCTGTCAATGATCTAAAAATTCTTTCACAGTCATGGCACTTAATAACTCTACATGCCATGAACTGGCAGTTCCCACCAGTGTGAAACTATGTGACTGGAAAAAAACAACTGAGGACCCAGTTCTCATGGTACTTTCTCATGAGGACGACTATGAATCTTAAGCTAAATTTGGAACGTTGTCGTTAATATAGTGGTAAATAATCAATAGGTCTCAGCCAGGACCCAGGGTAATGAACTACTTGGTTGGATTATTTATGTTAGTAGGTGTTCTACTATCACAAGGACAAAATGACACTGGAATAAACAATATAGTATAGAACAGCGATCCAGCCATCCAGCCATTTTCCATATTGCTTATACTGTACAGGGTCACCGTGAGCCTGAAGTCTATCCAGGGTACAATCTCACACACAATACATACAACATGGAGATGTTAATCATCCTATAAATCTTAGGATAAAGCTAAGCACTTTGGGCAAGGAGAAGGAAACCAGAGTACCCAGAGGAACCCCCCGAAGAACAGGAAGAACATACACAAAGAGAGGATGTGGGAATCAACCCCAACACCAGGCAAACTACAGTATAAATTATATTTAAGATAAATTATTGTTGATTTGTGGTATTGTGGCACAGTGGGTAGCATTGCTCAAGTTTCCCTGGCTCATTTTTAACTAATAAGAATAAGAATACAAGTTTTAATTTTAATCATTCATAGGTAAAGGCATAAATCCCATCAAATGATACTTAAGTGATGAAATGCAATTACTTTCCTTCTTCCTTTTCCTGCCCCTTAACGTAACCAGTGTGAATTCTTATTTATTTGCAAGCATGAGACCATCTTGAATATTTTAGTATATTTATTCTAATCAGCCTTTACCTCCAGAGAGCTTTGTAACACTCAAGAAATTTGTGAGAACAGATCCATCAAATGTTGAAGAACTACGAAAGCCTGGGAGAATAACTAAAACCATAACAAATTCATTTTACCTTTGACTTTTTCAGATAATCTACATAAGAGCTGACAAGAAGACAATTATTAATAATGAAAGTTTAAAGGTTAAGAGGACTGAAGTCTATTATTTTCAGGGTTTTTTTTTTTTCAGCCTAAGGTATAAATGAACATCAAACACGGCTTTCGGTGTGCTACATAGCATGTTTTGTTTTTGTGATGTTTTTTCTTGGAACAGTTGGTGAGCTTAAGAGGCAAAATTCAAGCCAGTCTAGCTCTATTTAAATCATTCAGATCATCATGCAAAACATCAGCAGAATCAACACTACGTTCCTATCTGATAAAGATGTATAACAGTCCTTCAGCACTTCGGGAATTTTCCCACAACACTGTTGCTTTAAGAGTTGATAATGACCATCAGGAACAGTTTATGCCAAGCCAAGCAACAGTGAGATAACTCAAGCCAACCACCACTGTATATTTTGGGTTAGGAAGATTTGCCAAAGATCCATACGGACTGCACAAGAGGGCAAGTGACCCCACTTTTAAAAATGACCCACAGCTCATGCTTACTAATGGATGGTCTTATTGGGTTTTTTCCCTGCCTGGCTCCAAAAAAGACTTATTACGGCAGATGTTTACACAGCTGTGGCCTTCAAAGGTACAGTCTGGAGCGCTCCTTTTCAGCTACAGTGCATAAAGAATGGGAAGAGCTGGAATAAAAACAATTAGATACACCATCGGGTTTTTATGAAATGTGAGACACTCCTGTCTACAGCTCATGTTACTCCTTGAATCATATCAGGCATATTGTCACACTTATTTTCTTGGGATAATTGACATCATAGCTTATTCTGCAGGTTCCTATAAGCCTAATTTTGAAAAATGTGCATTCCTATTACTATTAATGTTGATTGTCTAACCATGGAATTCATTTATATTCTAGATTAAATTGTTCAAATTATTGGTCATTTGAGGTAAATTAATTAGATGAGTTATACACACAGATGTAATGATATGCACAAAGCTGAGCTCAGTCATATCCTTCACACTAAATCAAGTCTTCATTGACATTCCAAATTACCTACTGATATATTCGTTTATCACATCTAGATTTTTCTTTTTTTTTGCATAAAAACTGAAAGTCCACAAATTAAATACTCAGCCCTTTTCAAAACAGCACTGTGTCATGATCTTAGATGGATTTTTTGTTTGAAAACATTTGACAGTTGTTTGTAATGCTATTAACTGTTCAAGGCCACATCTGTTCAACAAATGAGCTTCAAATATGTTTGAATTTTCCCAAATATCATTTATGTAATTGAAAGAAGGTTGGATAAAGTTTACATTTCATGTGATTTTGTCTCTCGGTCCAGATCTCAGACAGGTAAAGTGCTGAGACACCTGTAAGTCAACAATCCAATAACGACGATAGGCCACATAAACAGTCCATGAAACAGATGTAAATAGAGAAACAATTCATTAGGAAATAGAACAGATAACTGACAAAACTGCTTCCAGGTGAAAGTGAATTATGCCTGGTTGAGAAAATCTATGATAAAATCCTGGTGCATTTAGAAACAAAAACATCTTGTTAAAAGACTGAAAAGTCTTCTGAAAAGAACGTTGGCACGATTTGAGTACAGACTTGTTGGAATTTTATATTTTCATATTTCTATTTCACTTTAGGATAACAGAATCAAATAGGGATTAGACCTGTTTCTTCATTCCCAAGAGAATGTGGCCAAGCCCATCTCAGAGCTGAGGTATCCAATTAGAGATTCCTCCTCCTGTCTGTGGAATTAATGGCTGACGTAAAGAGATTCCGATCCTCAAAAGGGAAGAAAAAAATTGTGTGAAAAAACCAACAAATTCTCAGTGTGCCTGAGTTCACAGATGATTTAGTCTGGCTGGTATGATGCCTAGTCACTTCATCATCAAATCCCTTTCCATCAGTGCAAGGAGGAGAAAGTGTGCACATCGATCTATCTAGTGAATATTCACACTTCAACACATATTACAGGCCAGAATCTTTCCCAATACAAGTCAGTGGTGCCAGGACAGATGTCTCAGCATTCAGTGCTCAAAATCTATTATCAGATATGTTTGAACAGCCCAGAACATGTAACATCTTCTTGACAGGGCAAATCTCTGAAATGTGCCAAATGCTGAATGCCCTGATTTGTTTCAATGCACTGGGTAAAGTCTAGTTTTAGTGATGGCTCAGTAGATAAGGACTCAAGCCATGCTACCTTATTCCTTATTGCCTCATTTTTACTTTTGCATTATCACAGCTAAATTGCTCTTATTTATTGTTCAACTGCTTAAAATCTCTCACATAATGTTTATTGCTTAATTGCGAATCTTATCACATTGAATAGTAAATTCTTTGAATGTACTTATGTCCTTAACTAACTAACATTTTCATGTAAACAGTAATAGGACATATTAAGGCTAGACATTTACATATTTTGCCCCAGAAAAGAATAGTATGGCCAGCAGAGCCTCTCTGATGCATTTAGTTCTGATTTATGTATCAGGATTAGAATAAAACCCCATAAAAATTCATGTTGAATTCCACGCACGCTAAGCATTTCTCTACGGGCGAATATAGATCATATTCTTCTGAAAATAAAATTCTTTCTTTACTGAAGATGAAAAAATTCTAGATGGTTGCTCTTTGTTCTTTTTCATCAGTCCATGTGTACTGACTTATTATTAACTATCTTCCAGGCAAATTTAAAAGAGGACATATTAGTTTCATTGACTTAATAAATTACCAGAAATATGAAGTGTGGTGGATGGATTGATGGATGGATTGATGGATGGATGGACATACAACTTCTTTGACCAATACAACCACTCACCATGGCATCGTCACAACTCTGACCTCACATGACTCATCACATTAACATTATTATTTCCGGAAAATTATTTCCTACTAATTATGCACTTCCATATATTACTTACAAATTTAGGATTATAATGGTAATCTTTTTTAAAATAAATTCATTAATATGTCCTAGACAAGCTTAGCTGTAAAATAAATAAATAAACAAACAAACAAACAAACAAATAAATAAATAAATAAATAATACACTCATTAAGTCACACACATAAAAAAAGCCAATGATTATAAAGTCACAGAATCGGAAGTAAGTTCAGAAACATTGTTTGTGTGTGTGTGAATGTGTAAAACCAATAAGCAGTCAGTTAAGACTTAATGGTTTTTAACTGGAGATAAACAAGCAGCTGAAAAAACATGGCCTTCCTTAAAAGCACAATAATATTGTCGATGAAAAGAAAACTTAAAACTGACACATATTGGGGTCTTTAATCTTATACTGATTAAATGGAGGTCTTCATTCAAGACAAATAAGGAGGTACACTTGATTGTCACCCAAGATGAAGATGAAGTAGAACCATGTGTGACTCCTGCCTGCTTATAATGAAAGCCTGAAAGCCCCACCAGCCCTTTTTAGACAAGATTGAAGCCATAATGGTTTGGATTAAAAAGAAAATCTGAACTAAAATGGTCTGACAAAGATTTCCTGTCAGTCCTGGCCATTATGTTTGAGCTTGTTAAACTGCAGGATTTTGCTAAATAAATTTTCAAGGCAAAAAATAAGAAAGATGTATAAAGGGCATAACAACAAGGCGAGTTTATAGTTACAATAGTTCATACTTCATACTTCATAATAAGTTCATACTTATAATAGATGTGTAATATAGACATGTAACCCTTTTTATTTATTTTTCTTGCAGGTGTTGGGGTAGTTGGGGTAGTTACGGCTGCACTGGTTCATGTGCGACAGAGTGGGAGCTGATTCCTGTGTAGGCTCCTGTCTTGGAGCCCTAGATTTACTAATCCCAGGAGATTCAAAGAAGCAAAGGTGTGTACAATGTTCTATATCCCAGCCCATGTAAAGCAACTTAAATGACATCTGACTTTGACAAGCATATCTGTTTCTCCTCACAGTACTACTTATAGTGGTGTCCCTGTTAGCATTTAGTTACTATGTTATAGAAACACTACAGTAGATCGCTAACTGCAGAACATCAACCTTTACATTCATCCATCTCTGGTGCAGCATCTGCAACTTGGAACAAATATCTGTAATCTGTAGTATTTACATTGTTGTGGAACAGTGAGTCATTAATTCCATTGATTTTTATAACACTATGAAAGAATAAAATTAAAGGTCACACTATCGCATCGTCAAAATGAATCCGTTCGATATCAATTTGGATTATTTTATGTTTTGAATGTGGATCTCACACTACACACACACTGTTTATTAGTCTCACACACACACTGTCTCAAAGAAAACTAAATGCACTGCTTACTTTCACTGTTTAAATATGAAGTCTACGCAGACAGTATGGTGCATCAGTCCCAAAGAAGAACATGATGTGATGTTGATTCTCAAGACCTTCTTCACTCTAGAGGTGGATGGGTTGTTTTTCTTATCTTTTGAAGGCTTCAGTAGCCAACGTTCAGTCCTGGTAGATACTGTGTAGAACTAAAGTGGAACACATTTAAAATAAACCACATCCCGCTTCCTGTAAGACCACAGTTTAAGTCATTCCAGGTCATTAAGATAGTTGATGTGAATCACAGCACCACTTTCCATGCACTCAGAAATTATTAAAATGATCTCTGTCTTTCCTCAACTTAAAGCCTGCTGACATAATCTCCGCTCACCCAATCATAATTGAATTGTCAGGGTTACGCCTAAGGCTAGGGCAGACCACACAGAGCGACACGCACAGGAATGTGTACGTAACACACATTTATGCACCGAGTTGCCAAGCCATCTGCTCAGCCTTTGTGATTTCCATCTACAATATTCAATGTTCAAATCACAAACAAAACCAAAACCATTTATGTGTCATAGCAAACAAATATGAAAACAGTCTGCAGTGATTTACAGTGAACACTGGGAGGCAGCTTTGAGCTGGTGGTTATGAGACATGTGATGCCTTTATCCAACATGCTGTTCAAATCTATCTATCTATCTATCTATCTATCTATCTATCTATCTATCTATCTATCTATCTATGGTCGTATGCAAAAGTTTAGGAACCCCTGACAATTTCCATGATTTTCATTTACAAATATTTGGGTGATTAATTAATTGCTGATCCAAACACCCAAATATTTATAAATGAATATCATGAAAATTGTCAGGGGTTCCTAAACTTTTGCATACGACTGTATGTCTATTTTTGTTTATTAAGTTATTTAATTTAATATAGCATTGTACTTTTAATAATTTCATATAATGCTGTAATTATTAGTATTATTTTGCAGCATACAGATGTTTTAGATTAAAGAATATGACAAGAAATAATAAGCTGTGTAAAACATGATTACTTTGAAATAAAATTTTAACCAATAAAAATTAAAAAGTCACTACTGCATAAATTAATAGGATTTTAATTTATTGATATATTTTAAATGTTACATTTTGACACCTTATCAAACCATAGATTTTTTCCATTATTTTGGGGGTTTATTGCTTTTGGTCTTGCTCTTGACAAGACCTCTGAGATTCTGAATGCCCTGTTTTTGGAAACTTCACCTGCACCAGTGCCGTGATTGAAGTCTCTGCTTCCACAATCCAAGAATTACAAATGGCCGGAATGCTGCACTGGAATGAGCTCCTTTAGAGCCAGTGACCATAAAAGGTTAAAAAAGAACATTTTACAGAAAGGGAGGGCAGAAAGGAAGAAGTGGTTTAGAGCCAGTCCTCGAAGAACAAGAGCTTCCAAAGTGTTTTCTTAAGTATTGAGAAAAATTAGATTACATTTAGAATTACAAACTCAATAAAGAAGGAACAAAAGCGTAAAATAAGTGAAATGTCATCAAACTCTCAAAAAGTTCAAGGTCAAGGTCAGTTCCTGAACTTCTGCTCATTTTGTAGGATGTAATCTCACTGAAGTTTATTAGAATCTTACTGTTAAATGTTCCATCAAGGTTTTATTCTTATTATAGAGTGTGGAGTGGAGTGAACATTCGTCTTATTAGTGCTTATTACTTTAATAATTAAGACCAAATAATTAATTACTAATAATCATAGTAATATTTCTCTACACAAAATAAATTAAATTACTGCATGAAAGCACACAATAATATACCAGAAGCTCAAATTTTTATTCACAATTATTCAGTAGTAACAACAGGCTGGATTTAGCTGGATAATAGCATTTTACTGCTAAGACAATAGCGCCCTCTAAAGGCACATGTCTGCAAATAACTCTATTTCAAATGCCAATATTTCATTACTTTTTCCTATTTGGAAAACATTTAAATTTACCAAGTTCCAGCATTCATTTTGAATAAGTTGAAGATTATAACGAATATAATCACAAGACAAAATAAAAACATTATACGAACATCAGAAACCACAAAAGTCTAAACTCTAATCTTTCAATTAATGCCACTAATATTTAGGAATAGTTTGGCCAAAAAAATGAACCGTACCCAGTTTGTGTATGGAGCTCAGGAATTAAATTAAAGAAGCAACCTTCACACCACAAAGGTGCTATTATGGCTTTTAGATTAAAATAATATAATGTGCATGTACACTCACTGGCTGTTAGTAGGAACTCGCTCAATCGTGGAAATATTCAATCTGCCAGTGATGAAAAGGAAAAAGTGTCATTTAATTTTCATATCAAACTTGTGGAAATGATTTTGACTTTCTCTCTAAGACGCTGAACCTGGGGCAAATGGGTTTCTATATCTTTTAGCCCACAACAGTATTCTGTGGGTACAGCAGTGGGTACAGCGGTGGGTACAGCGGTGGCTACAGGAAAACATTGAAAGGTCTTTAAAGTGGACAGTAAGAGGGACAGTGATTCATGTTTCTTTGCTACTAGTTAGAGAGAGAGAGAGAGAGAGAGACAGAGAGAGAGACACACACAGAGAGAGAGAGGGAGAGAGAGAGAGAGAGAGAGAGAGAGAGAGAGAGAGAGAGAGAGAGAGAGAGACAGAGAGACAGAGAGGGGAGAGAGAGACAGAGAAAGAGAGAGAGACAGAGAAAGAGAGAGAGAAAGAAGGGGGAGCAAGAGAGAGGGAGAGAGACAGAGAGAGAGAGAGAGAGAGAGAGAGAGAGAGAGAGAGAGAGAATAAAGAGTGTGATAATTCACTATTGCACTTATTTAGTGTATATGGAAATAGACTGCAGTGTGCTTTACTAATGAATGTACAGATAGCACACACATTTTTCTTACAACTGACAAGGACTTCTGTCTGAAACATTTTATTTCCCTTTAAACATGTCTATCTCTATGTATACATCTGTATCGCTCTATGTATAGAATGTAAAGAAAACAGCAGTGGTTATACAGCAGTTATATAGCAGTTATACAGTAGTATGCTGGCACGGTCTTGTGCTATTTGTTCCCTTAGAGGAATTGCAGGTGAGGCTGAAGTGAAGTGGAAAATACCAAAGAATAAATATTTAAATTAGCATTTCAGACCTGTCTAACCCTGATAAACATTACAACACAAAGATATAAAGAGAGCAGTTTTCTTTTTTCCCACACAAAAAACAGCATATGATGCAGTCGCATGAATGATTGTTGTTTTAAATTCTCTGATGTTACACCTCCTCTGTGTCTCAAGGTCAGTGTTAAAAGGTAGTTTTTAGTTCTAAAAGTTACCAAAAATATCTTTGTCCATATAATTATTTTATCATAGGATTAAACCTTTCTATTCTGCTGAATGAGATCTTGCAGGACGATTCTGCCCCATGACCCTGAACATAGGATCACTAAATGGTTTAATGAGTGTAAAATTATAAATCATATGTTATGGCGTTAGCAAGTCTGCTGAAACTGTTTTAGAGACTTTACAAAGAACACCTTTGCTTGATAGGTCAGACTTGTTTATGACGCTCTCATTATCATCCTTTTAATCTGCCGCCACTTGTCCTGCAGAGCTTCTTTAAAACTGTCAGTCATGAGGAAGTAAAACACAGGGTTGATGGCACTGTGTGCAAATCCAATTGGCCGTGTCACTATGTAAGCCCCATTGATGTAGTCTACAACACACCGTGACAAATTTAATTCAGGAAGCCGTGATGCGAGACGCACATTTCTCATTACATGGAGAGGTGTGTAGAGCAACAGGAACATGATTGCTGCAGACCTCACAATCCTTACTGGCCTTTGGAAAGATGTCCCAAGCACTTCCTCTCTTTTCACTAGTACAGAAACCATCTTTTGTGATGCTAGAAACAATGCCACCAGTGGCATCACATATCCAGTTATTGTGAGAACTATGCTGTAGATCAGAGTAACTTTGGCCACTCCTAGGCTCGCAAAATCACGACACACTGTCCAGCCATTTTCCTCCAAGTCCTGGATAATGAACACAATGAGAGGAGCAATTTGAATATTAACCCAGATCCAGTTCAGGATGGTGATGCCTAATGCAGCCTTGAGAGTCAACAAGATGTGTTCTCGCTGTGGGTGACACAGCAATAAGAACCGGTCCACACTTACCCACATCATGAAAAGGATGCTGGAATACAGGTTCACATGGAGGATATAACGATTTATCATGCAGAGTGCAGTATTGAATTTCTTCAGGTTGTGAGCGTAGTTATAGGACAGCTCAGGTAAAGTGCACAGGAAGATGAGGTCAGACACAGACAGGTTAAACAGGTACACGTTAGTGGACTTCCAAGCAGGGAGGCAAAAGATATAGCCTAGGACCACCACTAGATTTCCGATGAAGCCGATGGTAAATTCCAGACCGTACATTGGTGAGAGGTAATCTCTCTCTAACAGTGGAGTGATGAACATGGAACAGTTTTCCTGTAGACATAAAGATTATTTTACATATAATTACTGCACATAAAGAGTTCTATTTTCATGACAATCTAAGCATAATTTAACTGTAAATAACTGAAAATAACTGTAAACGCTGCTGTTTTGTTTTTGTAGGTTGCACACAATCTAATATTTTCACCCTTGAGTTCTGTTGCTATTTTTCTCATTATGAATTGACACGTTGTTCTAATGAGTGTGGATCTGTGTAAAAGGAGTTTTGTGTATATACAGCATTATAGCATTGATTATTAGAACAGTAAAAAACAACTTGCCAAGTTGTTTAAATGAAAGATGTTTATGACTTCATATGTTATATTTTATTTTAACCAGCAGTTAAATCCACACCAGCTGAGATGCAGCAAAAAAGCATCAGTCATGACCTCCCAGATGCTCTGATTAGGCTGTGAAGTCAAGAAAAACAAAATAATTTGGTGTGAATCACATTAGATATTTTATTTCATATTACTTCTCCTTAATTTTAAAATAAATAAATTAATTAATAAAATAAAATAAAATAATAATTATTACTTGTAGTAATATGAATTAGATACTTAAATACTTAGATATTAATAAACATCAATAAACAAAGAACTCCCTCAATATCCCTCAGAACTTGTTCTTGTGCTTTTGCCATGGCCATGAAAATAGAGCCCATATTCTCTGTGGTATGAGAATGTAGACAGAGAATATACCCAGAGTTAATTCCACACATGGGATTTCTGATGATAATAATTGAATGAAATTAAATCAAAATTTCTTAAAAGACCAGGTTTAATACCTCTAAACAATAATGATAAATGAATATGCTCCTTCTCATTTTGGTTTACAGCCAGCAAAATATAAAAAATCTGTAGCTCTGTAAAATAATACCATAAATAATACAATTACTCAATGTAATATTTCGTTTTTTTATATAACAGTGTAGATAGTGTTGTTGTTCCTTTAGGTGATCCCTTAAAGACTCTGTGCTGAATCCCTCACAAGGGTTTCAAGATGAACTTGAAATATCCAATGGAACCTTAAGGAACCCTTAAAATATTACCATTAATATTAATACTCTCTGATAATAGATTTATAACAGTGCTGACTCTACATTTATATACTGACTGAAGCATCAGGTAGGTAAACATAACTGGCATATTATATATACCTGGCTTTGTAAGTTTTTAATTAAAATAACATTAATCTTTACTGTTAGCAACAATGTGCACTTGTGTTTAAGCACAGTTAGCATTTTTCTTGCTAAATATCATAAATCATAAAAATATTAGATTTTATTAATAATTAACAATTATTTCAAGAGAAAAAACTCCTGACAATGTAATACCCTTTGGCATAATTGTACTCATTAATACATATTTATATATATTATCTAATACACGTTATCTGTCCCAAAGTATATTTGAAGTGTTCTTACCATTACGCTGTTTGGTCTGCTGGCTTTGGGAGACTAAACCCAGCTTTTCAGGGCTCTTTATTCCAAAAATCTCAGCACCACCCATTTGTAGCACATCATCATTAAGTGTAAAGTGTACACTGTATTTATTTGGTATTTTTCTAACCTGAGATCTGATGCAATGACACTCTGATGCAATCTGATGCAACGATCACTTTGGTGCTTTTCTTCTTTCTTTCTTTGTCTCCATGTCTGTCTTTCACTCCTGTTTATTATTTATTGTCAATTTATCGAGGTACAGATGGAGAAGTGTTAAGTTTTGATGACTCTGCATTATTTGATGGATTTTTTTTGCAGTTTTCTTGTAAAATAAAGCTTGATATCAGCTTTAGTGTTCATAAAGTAAGCATTGTTGGATGGTCATTCATATGGAACCTTAAGGACACCAGACCCTGCTGCCATATTCCAGCTCCTAGATGTTATTTACAAGCCTCATATAGCAAACTGATTTTTGCATAAATTATCTACTACTAATTTTATTTGATGAAAGAAATGGGTTACAAATAGTAATTAAATATTAATATCACCCCTGATTTTAGATACTGTATTAGAAATATGCTGAATGTATCACCTAATAACTTGAGATCAGTCTTTTACATCACTGTGGAGGAATCTTGGTCCAGTCTTTTTTGTAGAATTGTTTTAATTCAGCTACATTTGAATGATTATTGCCTGATAGTTTAAGGTCCTGCCTTAAATGGTGAACAGAATTAATGGTTCCATCAATTAGCAAACAGCAAAGCATCCTAGGACCATTACACAACCACTACTGTGTTAGTCTGTTGGTACAATAATTGTTGTTACCTACTACTGAATGTTGTGTTACACTGAAACGGTTCACCTGCCAACTGTTTACTTACAGTTAATACTGACTACATTTTTTTTTTATCTTTTTTTCCGCTCTTGAGACCAGTTAGTACATAATTATTGGACTGATGATGTCCGTCTGCACTATTCATGGCGTTCAGTACAGTTCTTTTCAAACCAACTCTTTTTTTCAGTTTTGTAGTAGACCAACACGCCTGCGGTTAGAGACTGCTCACACAAATTAAAGCTACACAGCAAAAACTGGAGAATTGAAATTTTGTTGTTAAACATTTCAGAGTTGATTTCAACACCCAAAGAGTAACTTTAACACATTCAGAGTAAAATGGTGTTTGGTGTTGGAGTCATTTAACAGAGTTGATCATCAGTGTTAAACCAACTCCATGGAGATGTAATTGGACTCCGCCCACGCATTTTCAATTGTCGCTAATGAAATCCATGAAGACGCCACCCGCCATTATCCTTGCGTCGGTTTGAAAGGTAAGTTAAGTGAAATAATACTCAAACATTTATGATTGATGCTAATTCAATAACAGCATGTACAATATTACGTGCCGTGGAGCACTGCACATTAAAATAAACGTTACGTTATTAAAATATAGAAAAAAGCCAATGCATACACAAAACCTATAGGCCTATGTACATCGCCACGTTTTACAATGCTCACTCGTTACGATTTAACTAAAACAAGGAATCAAATTATTGCAGCGTGGCCACGATTTAATTAAAATGATGGAGCGAATTAATAAAATGAATGAGAATGATCTTTTACAAAGCCTTGTTTATTGCTAGGACTGGCATTTTCAATGTACACCTAGCTAAGTTAGCTACGGAAGATGTATATATATTTCATCACTTTACGCTTGTAAGACCAATACTTTTACTTTTATATACTTTTTTTATATATATATACAAATAACTGCATGGCCATTGTGTAAATAAATGATAACAAATTTGATATCTTCCCTTAGGCAACTCCCTACTAAACCTATCAGAGAACAGTATGCTCATGGCATAGTGGTGCTGTTCCCTTCCCTGAGAGATCCATATTCCAAGAAAGGCTATGTAAGTCAATCTCTGCATGACCCTTTCATGTTGAACTTGCAATGGTATTATATCTGTGACATAGAAATTTGATTCTTTTAAGGAACACTTTTATGATGCTGCAAGCAACACAGGATACATCTGTCCACAGGAAGATTCGACGAGGATCTTTGCCACTAGACAGCCCTCGTGATGTTTCTCCAGGAGGCCCAAAATGCCAAAGGGCTACTAATTTTGAAGGGCAACTTGATGGGGATGCTTGCAGAGATGCTATGTCTTTGCTCAACCATACCACAGACAAGTCCCTAATATTCCAAAAGATGAGAGAGACCTTTCAGCATCGCCAGAAGCTTGTTAAAGATCCAGGCTCTAGTGCTGATATCCTCTCCACCTTCCCAAGATTACTAGATACAAAAGGGCTGGTAAGTTTGGAATAACATGTTTTCAAAGGCATGCAATTTTAGAATATTTTTTACAGTTTAATATCTTCTTTCTTAAAGGTGGATCAAGACTTCACTCTCCTGTTTGACGCTGAGACGTCATCCAGGCTGCTTCAGAGGTGGGACACGTTCTTTGGGCCAAATGTCATTAAAGAGGCCAAGCAAGTTACTTCAACACCAGAGCTGAGTCAGTTGTTGCTATCAGCAGAACGTCCTGAAGGAAGTTATCTCCATGAAACAAGTATGTTGTATTTGCTGAACTTGTTTTTATGCATATTTGCAGTTAAAATTACTGTTTTGTTTTGATGACAAAAACATTAAAATGAGAAAACAACCTATGAGATGGATGTGTTCCAGATTCATTTTAAAAATTAAAAAAGTAAACTACATGAAGTCTTAAAAAAGACTTCATAAACACATCAAGTAAACTTTTAAAATGTCCTATATTTTTAAAGTATTTCATTTTAAGTTTTGCATTAATTAATTCATGTGAATCTTTCATGTGAATTTTGTCTCCAGTCTATGACCAGGAAATGGCATCTCTTCTTTTATTGATACATCTCCTTCCACCACCTCCAGGAGGACAGAAGTCTCCAAATATCAGTGCATGTGATGCTGCTGAAAGACTTGTAATCTTTCATAAGGTATCAACATTTTAATATTGTGTTGTGGGTTGCACAAACATGGAGATTAAAATCAAGTCTTCAAATGCATTCACATATTTTACTAGCCACTGAGTTGTTTGAACAATCACTTTTATAATGTTGTTCTCTCTGCAACTGGACATTGTGTCTAATATTAAATGTTCATTTTAACTTTAGTCATGCTGCAGTTTGGAGGAGCACCTCAACAGCAACCAGCATCAGCATCCGTACCTCCTTGCTGTTGGATGCCAGAAAAGCAAGATCGACAGCTTCTACATCGCACTGGATAAGCATCTCATCCCATGCCACGCAAACCGCTCCCTTGGAGCACTTGATGAACTTTTCAAGGCACATTTTGTGTTCAATTTTGAAAAAAGTACAACATTGATGTAGGGAAAATGAAGGTGTCTCCCAGGGTTAGAGATTTGAGAGCCAGACTGCTTAACCAGACAGTAACCTTAACTTAGTCGGGCAGTATGATATTGAGAGAATGCTGATCTGTTTTACTGTATTTGTCAAAAACAGCGCCCAGACAGTCAACAGTTGATTTCGCATTAAAGAGCTGAACATAGTTACTACCCTGGATCTAAGTTCAAATTAATTTGTTCTCAGCAAGGTTGTAGGCATCAGTTCCAAACGTATACAATGCTCAGCTGATTGCTCAAAGTTCAACTGTTGGATGTTCTTCAAGCGAGCCAGTTGCAAGCTCATCTCAAGTAGATGCTTTGGAGGACCTTATGGATCCCCAGCATCAGTCTCCTTGTTCCAGTGCTATATCAGAGAACAATGATTTAGGGCTTACTAAAAATTCAACTAAAGAATTGTGTGAATCCATAGTGGCCAAAATACAAGCAAGTGGGATTCCAAACAGTTTGGTGTCCTCAATTGTGGAAGACATTTAGAGGAGCTAACAGATGAGCTTCACTCACAAACAAAGCATAACATACTCTCTGCTTTGCCTACAAATGACCCCTGCAAAACTGTAATAAATGAATCGTTTGAAAAATTAGAGAACCCATTTACAAATCTGAATACTGAATGGAAACGGAATAAACACTTTAAAGAAAAATGGGGAGTTGTAGATCCCGTTGAGATAAAACTAGGTGTGCGGTATGACAACAGGTTGAATCTGTGACCAAGTGATCACTTATCACCAAGTACCAGTGAATGATACTTTTATATATGTGCCAATTTTAGAAATATTGAAATTCATGTGCAGAAATCCAGAAATTTGTGATCTCCTAAGGAAAGATTATAGATCAGAGTCTGAACTTTTTACAGATTTTAGAGATGGAAGTTATTTTAAATCCCATCCTTTATTTACAACAAAGAGACATGCACTACAAATCCAAATATACTGTGATGATTTTGAAACAGCAAACCCCCTTGGCTCCAAACGTTGTATCCACAAAATTGGCTGTCTTTATTTTATTGTAAGAAACTTGCCCCCAAAATTTAATTCGCACAAAATTAGCACTTTTTCGCGCAAAAGATTTAAGCAAGTACAGTTTTGATGTTATACTGGAACCATTGATAAATGATATTAAGATACTTGAAAGCCAGGGATTAAGTCTTCCATTCTCAGATGAGCAGATATATGGCACCATCACACAAATCACTGGTGATAATCTAGGGATGCACTCGATTCTTGGTTTTAATGAGTCATTTAGTAGCCATCATTTCTGTCGCCTTTGTTTAATTGAAAAGAATGATTCTCAAACAGTATACAGTGAGGATGATCCTAAGGTGGTCCTTCGTGGAAAAGAAATCTTTGAATGCATTGCAAGTCTCTCCAGGAAAACCCACAATTGAGGTCACTGTATGGTTTGAAAAAAAATTCCACAATTAATACACTGAAGTATTTTCATGTTACCAATAACTACTCCTTCGATATAATGCATGACCTCCTTGAATGCGTGGCTCAATACGAAATGAAATTGCTTTCTGGTCATCTCACACAAAACTTTATATCTGAAGAGGATTTACTTTCAAGGATTTATTCTTTTGATTATGGATTTTTAGAACGCAAAAATCGCCCCACAAAGGTTATTTTGGAGAGTGCTGGTAATAGCATTGGTTTAAATTCCATCCAGACATTATGTTTTTTGAAAAATCTGCCACTTTTGTTAGGAGAAATTGTTCCTCCAGGACACAAGAACTGGAGTTTGTTGCTTATGTTACTTCAAATAATGAACATAGTGTTTTCACCTTGTCTCACTTCAGGCTTGACAGTGTATTTGAAGCACTTGATTGCTGACCACCACAAACTATTTAAGAACTTGTATCCACAAAAAAATTTGCTTCCCAAACATCACTACATGATTCATTACCCCTCTTCTATAAGGAAAATTGGCCCCTTATTATATATGTGGTCAATGAGATTTGAATCGAAACATAAAATTTTCAAAGATTTCTTTAACAATTTCAAAAACATAACAAAGTCCTTAGCTAAAAAGCATCAGATGGCCATTGCTTATAATTGGGAAACCTTTACCGTCAAACATAATGAGTTTGGGCCAATTAAATAATTTTCCATAGAAGATGAGAATGCTCCACTGCTTAAAATGTTCCTATCGAAAGATGTTTTCTCAACAAGTTGGGTTAAAGTTGATGGTGTAGAATACAGAGCTGGACTTATAGTGTGCAGTGCAATAGAAGATGAAATGCCAGTCTTCTGTCAAATAAGTGATGTACAGTACTTTCGGTTGTCAATCACATTTATCTTTTGGCAAACAAACTATTCACAGAGAATTTTGATGATCATCTTCATGCATTCAGAGTACTACGAAGTGATGAAAGGTGAGAGGTACTACGAAGTGATGAAAGGTCAGAGATTGAATTTTATATGCCATTTGATATTCAAAGTTCATACAGTGTTGTGGATGAAAGTTTGTATATCATACCTTCTTTTGCAATGTTTTAATTGAACTTTAAAAATTTAAAAAAAGCTCATTGAATTATTTACATTTACAGCATTTAGCAGATACCCTTATCCAGAGTGACTTACAACTGAGCAAATGAGGGTTAAGGGCCTTGCTCAGGGGCCCAGCAGTGGCAGCTTGGTGGACCTGGGGTTTGAACCCATGACCTTCCGATCAGAAGCCCAACACCTTAACCACTGAGCTACCACATATCTACTTTTTTTTGTGCTGTATTATTTTGTGCTGTAGTTTATTTAACATTATTTTGTAGCTCTTTTAAGAAGGAAACTAATTTTAACCACCTAAAACACAACAATTCCCTGTCGAGGGAACTCGACGCTGCGTCAGAGCTGACGCTATGGGAATGCTTCTTTGAGGAAGTTGTGTCTGAAGCTCTGTGTGCATACACGCCATTTTAATGGCTCGGAAAGGACATGTGATGGAGTAATTACTCGCCAATAAGTCCATATAAGGGCATCTATGTCACACTGCTCCAGCTTTCTTTGTCTTCAGGAAGCGCTCTGTGTATGTGTGTCGTTTGTCTGTCTGTCAAGTGCAGGGAGAGTAAAAAAAATAGGGAAAGCTAGGCGATATGTTACAGTCAAAGCACTTTAAGAGATGCGTGCATCCGTGCCCCCGCTTTATCACGGGGGACGACTCGCATTCTCTTTGCGTTATGTGTTTGGGAGAGGAGCACCCAGTCGGCTCTCGAGGGAGCCGGCTGCGTGCATTGTGAGGGATTTCCCCTCCGCACTCTTCGCTCCCGCCTGGCTGTATTTTCAGCTTTGGCTGCGCCCCGTGATTCGGGTCCTGCGTCCGCCGAGGCGGCGCAGCGGCTTCAATCATGGGGTTCCCAGGTTGAGTTAGCGGAGGTGGAGCAAGAGACGGGTGTTTCCCTTTCTCTCACCCTCTCCCCTGACTCCGTTTGCTCGGTTTCGGGAGCTTGTGCTGCGATTTCTCCCGACCCGGAAGAGACCATGCTGCTTTCCGCGTCCGGCTCTGAGGAGCTCGATGTTAGAGGGGAGGGGCTTTCCGCCTCTGAACGGCCAACACAATCAGTGGCGTTCGAGGAGCTCCTCGAGGTGGTAACTCGTGCTGTCGAGAGATTGAATTTAGATTGGCTTGAAGAGGAAGTTAGTGTCGTCCGTTCTAAGCTGGATGACCGCTTTCTGACCTAAGGCCGTCAGCCACCTCCACACAGGCGGCTGCCATTTCTTCCAGACCTCCATGCTGAGGTATCGAAGTCTTGGAGAAATCCCTTTTCGGCACGTATATTTTCTCCAGCCATGTCTGATTATTCAGCCATTATGGGGCTTAAATGCCATGGGTATGGGCCTGCATGGAGGAAACCTGCCCTTCCATCCAAGCCTTGAAGGACCACTTCGGCCCTTGTGAGTAAGGCCTATGAGGCTGCGGGTCAAGCGGGTGTGGCTCTGCACACCATGGAGGTTTTACAGGCCTACCAGGCTGACCTGCTGGCAGAGCTGGATGGCAGTGAAGGGCTGGGACCTCAGGCGGTGTCTGAGCTCCACCTAGCCACTGATATCGTGCTCCGTGCCACGAAGCAGACGGCCCGCTCTATAGGCCGTTCTATGGCTGCACTGGTTCCCATGGAGAGGCACCTGTGGCTCAATCTAACAGGCATAAAGGATAAGGATAAGTCCTTTCTCCTGGACGCCCCGGTTTCCAGTCGGCGGCATTCAGGGAATTTCTCCCTCCTAAGGGGGACCTTAGGTCTGTCATCTCAGCCAAGCGGGCCACGAAGGAGTCCTGATGTCCGGGGGCGGAGGCTCCTGGGAGCGTCCTATTCAGGGACGCCCCCCCTACTGCCTGCCCTGCCGTCTTTGTCGTTTCGGGGGGCAGTGGGGCCTGTGTCGGCTTCCCTTTCTTGTGCGGATCTTCCCGGGTTAACGCCTGTCAGTGCGCTGTTTCAGGGCACCCGGGAGGTCTGCGCGAGGTTGACGCCACTGTCAGGCAGCCTGGCAGCGTGGAAACTTCTGCCAGGGGTGTCTCAGTGGGTCCCGGATACTGTAGAAAGAGGGTACAGGATCCAGTTTTCCTCCCGTCCCCCGTGCTTCCAGGGCGTGTGCGGGTGGGCACAAGGCGGTGTTCCTCCGAGGGGAACTCCTCTCGCTTCTGGAGAAAGGGGCCATAGAGCATGTTCCCCACCCAGAGCAGGACTCCGGCTTTTACAGCCGATATTTTGTTGTTCCCAAGAAGATCGGGGCTGCATCCGATTTTGGACCTGCGGGCTCTGAACTGTACTCTGAAGACTTACAAGTTCAAGATGCTCATGCTCAAGGTGATCATGTCCCAGATCAGATCCGAGGACTGGTTTGTGACGATCGACCTCAAAGATGCTTATTTTCACATAAGCATTCTGCCAGAGCACCGGAAGTTCCTCAGGTTTGCGTACCAGTATCGTGTCCTTCCTTTTGGCCTAGCTCTTTCACCACGCACGTTTACGAAGTGCATGGATGCTGCCCTGGCACCGTTGCGTCTCCAGGGCATCCGTGTACTGAATTACCTGGACAACTGGCTCATTCTGGCCCAGTCAGAGGCTATGGCAGCTAATCATCGAGATGCTGTGCTTGACCACATGAGGTCCTTAGGCCTCAGGCTGAACCCAGGAAAGTGTGTGCTTTCTCCTTCTCAGAGGACCACCTTTCTGGGGGTAGTTTGGGACTCCACCACAATGCGGGCACTTTGCGGGCATCTTTCTCCCACTCGGGTGGCCTCCATCCTGTCAGCAGTGAAAGCCATTCGGCTAGGCCACAGCCTCTCTGTCGCCGAGGCACAGAGGGTGCTCGGCCTCATGTCAGCAGCAGCCAACGTTATCCCTTTGGGTCTGCTTCACATGAGGCCATTCCAGCTCTGGCTCAGGGGTGCGGGTTTTCATCCTCGCAGACATCCCCTCAGGGTTACACGGGTTACGCGGCGTGGGCTTTGAACCCTTCTTATGTGGAAAAGACCCCGGTTCTTGGCCTTGGGTCCCATTCTAGGGGCATGTCACTGTCGCAGGCCTCTTTCGACGGACGCCTCGCTCTCGGGCTGGGGCACGGCCTTGGATGGCCGCCCTGCCCAGGGCCTGTGGGAGGGCCCCTGTCTCTCGTGGCACATTGTCTGGAGATGAGGGCTGTGTTTCTAGCGTTGAAACACTTTCTCACACACTTCAAAGGCTGCCATGTCCTAGTGCGGACAAACAGCACTTCGGTGGTGTCCTATATCAATCATCAGGGCGGTCTGCGTTCGCGCCCCCTGTTCAGGTTGGCACGGCAGATTCTGCTCTGGGCAGAGACCAGGGGTCTCATTTATAAAGCGTGCGTACGCACAAAACGGGGCTGGAAACGTACGTACACCAGTTCCCACGCAAAGGTTGTGATCTATAAAAAACAAACCTGACGGGAGAATGTGCGCACCTTTATGCAAAATTTGAGACGTGCATACGCACATTCTGGAGACAAAGGGAATTGGCGACACAGATGGCAAGGTCGTGAAGTGAAGTTAGATTGTAGAAAATAAATGTGAGAAGAACGAATATAAAATGTAATGACATTTAATTTTCATTCCATTTCATACGTTATATCCACATTATCATGAAGATTAAATCCAACGGTGTTATTTGTGCCGATTGTTTTAGGCTATATACATCTAGTAAAATCCAAACGTAATTCAAAATGTATTAAAAAAAATAATAATAATCAGCGCTGCCTTACAGTCACATTGTCCACAACGGGAGCGCAGGAGGGGATGGCGCGACTACATGTGATACAGAATAGCATGAAATAACCTTTTATTAGAGAACTGCAGAACACAGTGTAAAAACAAAATATTTTCTTTAATGTACATATATCATAAAATGTCAACGTCTATAAATACAGTCATGAAGCACAATCGCTACTCATCATCGGTCCTAACTATTACGGTGTTCATTACAAAACCGTCATGAAGAAGCATATGTTCACTATAACATTTTCGTCTTAAATTTTCGCTCACAAATTAATTCTGTGATTTTTAGGTGTTAATGATCAGTCTAATTGCTAGAAACATATAAATCCTCCAGTGACCCGGGTATGTAATGCTTCATGATGGCACTGCTGGCACTGTTGGTGGATTACGCCAATGGCAGAATAAGGAGAGAACGAGTTTTCAGGGACCATGATGATTTCCTGGCCATGATGATGACTGGCTAATAAGCCGATTTAGATTCCCTAGAGCTGTGCTCTTGGATCTATGTGCTGAACTAGGTCCAGTATTAGAGAGGGCAACACGCCAGAACCATGCCATCCCAGTCCAAATACAAGTCCTCACCACTCTGGGGTTCTTGGCAACTGGCTGTTTCCAGCGGGAATTGGCAGACAGGTAAATTATTTATATAAAAAACTATAAGTAATCCTCAACTTTGTCTGTAAGACCTTGTTGTATATGAAATAATTCTATTGGAATCTATCATCTCACCCTATAGGTCTGGTATATCACAGCCGTCCCTGAGTGCCATAATATCTGTCGTTTTGAATGGTATACTTAATATGGGTAGTCGATACATCAGGTTCCCCTACACTGTGCGAGAACAGGCCGAAATTAAAATGCAATTTGCAGCAATGTCTGGTTTCCCAAATGTAATCGGCACAATTGGCTTCACTCATGTTACTATAAGGGCACATCTGAAAATGAATTTGCTTATGTTAATAGAAAGCATGTTCTATTAATGTGCAAATCATATGTGACTCCAACATGACCCTCACAAACATTGTGGTACGCTGGTCTGGTTCAACACATGATTCCTTTATCTTGACACATAGCAGTGTAGGGAACAGACTAAATGCAGGCACAGTACATGATGGCTGGCTTCTTGGTGAGTTTAACTATATTAAAAAGTAGAAACTAACAATTTTGTTTTTAATATAATTTTAACAATGTTGCTTTTAATATAATTATAACCTGCAGGCGACAGTGGCTACCCCCTGAGACGCTGGCTCCTCAACCCATTCTTAAACCTGCAGAGCGCAGAGGAAACTCATTATAACGAGGTCCACTCTCGTGCCCACGCAGTGATTTGCGTTGACTATTTATGGTTAAAAATGGGCATGTACAGGGCGGGATATGAGGCTGGTTCACGTACGCACATCTGCGGGTGATCTGTGATTTATAAAGGGAACATTGCTTAGAGGAATGTTTTATAAATAGTTTTATAAATCCGAATATTTTTTGGCGTACGCCATTTTAAAAACTACATAAACTTTTAGTAGGGATCCTACGCACAGTTTTATAAATGAGACCCCAGGTTTCTTTCGCTGAGAGCGGTTTTTATCCCAGGGCGTGTGAATCAGGAGGCAGACTTCCTGTTGAGGCAGGCGCTGAGGCCCGGGGAGTGGCATCTTCACCCCCACGTGGTGGAGCGTATCTGGCAGATTTTCGGCCGGGCGGAAGTGGATTTGTTCGCCTCCGAGGAGTCGACCCACTGTCCGCTGTGGTTCTCCCTCTCTCTCAGCCGGCCCCGTTGGACCTGGATGCCCTGGTATGGACATGGCCGAGGCTCTGTCTGTACGCCTTCCCCCCGGTAGCTCTGCTCCCGCACGTCCTAGCCAGAGTGCGCCACGACCGGATCAACCTTCTCCTAGTTGCCCCTCGTTGGCCCTCTTGAGTTTGGTTCACGGACCTAGTCTCCCTCCTGAACGGCACTCCATGGGAGTTTCTCGTCAGGAGGGATCTCCTCTCTCAGGCACAGGGGGCAATCCTTCACCCACGACCCGAGATGTGGAAGCTTTGGGTCTGGCCCCTGAGGGGGACCAGCTCCTAGACACAGGCCTCTCAACTGAGGTGACAGAGACTCTGCTGAATGCTAGGGCTCCCTCCACTAGGAAGCTGTATGCTCTGAAGTGGAGGCTTTTTCGCCTCTGGTGCGACGAGCACGCTCAGGATCCAGTCCACTGCCCGGTTGGTACAGTGCTGGAGTTCCTGCAGTCTTGCTTCCCTCGAGGCCTGTTCCCGTCTACTCTAAAGGTGTACGTGGCCGCTGTCACCGCGAACCACGGACCTGTCCTTGGGGCCTCCTTGGGTAGGCACCCTCTGGTCTCTCGCTTTCTGCGTGGTGTCAGGCGGCTGAGGCCTTCCTCTAGACCATGTTTTCCTTCCTGGGACCTCTCTGTGGTCCTGGAGGGGCTGCTGGAAGCCCCCTTTTAGCCCATGGAGTCAGCCTCCGAGAAGTTTCTGACCCTAAAGTTGGCTCTGCTTCTAGCCTTGACCTCTCTCAGGAGAGTCGGCGATTTGCAGGCTCTGTCAATCACCCCCACCTGCCTGGAATTTTCCCCCGGCATGTCCAAGGCTATCCTGCACCCCAGGCCGGGATATGTCCCTAAGGTGCCCAGGATGGCGGGTTGTCCAATCATCCTACAGGCCTACTGTCCCCCGCCCCATGAGTCGGCGGAACAGGGGAGGCTGCACTTGCCTTGCCTGGTAAGGGCCTTGAGGGTTTACGTCCACTGCTCTAGATCGTGGCGTAACTCCTCCGGCCTTTTTGTTTGTTTTGGGGGCCGGAAAAGGGGTAATCCGGTTTCCAAACAGCGCTTGGAGCACTGGGTGGTGGAGGCCATTACTCAGGCCTATGAGGTGCGCGGTCATGCCTCACCTCTCGGCATCAGGGCTCACTCCGCTAGGGGTATCGCCTAATCCATTGCCTTGGCCAGGGGTGTCCCCATTGAAGATATTAGTGCTGCGGCAGGATGGTCCTCTCCTCACACCTTAATCAGAGATCACCTTTATCTGCTCATGCTCTTTCACGGCCTCTGGCACAGTCATCGACAGGTGCGTGGCGGCGTGGGTATTGGCGTTCCCATAGCGTCAGCTCTGACGCAGGGAACTACACCAGGTTACGTATGTAACCCGGTTCCCTGAGAAGGGAACGAGACACTGCATCGCTGGCCACGCCCCGGGCATCCGTTTGCGCTTCCTTCAGACAAATAGAAGCTGGAGCAGTGTGACGTAGATGCCCTTATATGGACTTACTGGCGAGTAATTACTCCATCACGTGTCCTTTCCAAGCCATTAAAATGGCGTGTGTACACACAGAGCTTCAGACACAACTTCCTCAAAGAAGCATTCCCATAGTACATTGTTATACAACCATAAAGCTGCTTTTGCCTGTTATACATCAATGCTTTATTGATTTTTCTTTTATTTTTTTAGGTCAAAGAAGCTGAGACATTTTCAGAAGCCAATACTGCAGTAGGTGATAATGAGGTCTGCCTCAGTGTCATGCCCTTATTATGTTTCTTCAGCGGAGGAGAAAGTCCATGGTCTTCTGCAGCACCCATGTGGCAATGACACAGTGAATAGATGATCTCATAAATTATTATATGTCAGTGATCTGAAGGTTTTATTTTCTTTTATAGATGAATACTGTTTAAAATCAACAAGATGTACTTCTGGAGTGATTAACAGTGATTAGATCCTAGGATTGCAACTTACCGAAGTATGAAGGTCATTGAATTGCATTCTTTAATCTGGTAACCGTTACATTTGGTGGTAAAGTCGTTGTGGTGAAGGACAACAACACATGATTAAGATCTCTCTGTACAATAAACAGTGACTTGTACATTGTGTGGAGTTCACATTATCATACCTTACCACAGGAATATGACCGATGTGCTCTATACAACTTTTCCAGAGAGGAACACGTGCCAAATTATTCTTGGAATGGCATTTTGTGAAAGCCACGAGCGGGAGTGATGGGCAGATGTTAGGTGTCTAGCTCTATCTTGTTCATCCTGGTCATCTCACCACAAGCCTAAATCCATGTCATCCCATTATTGGTTCAGTTGTTCTTCAATATGACATCTGGAATTGAAGGCAGTCTGTGGATATGTGGAGAATTTCAGCTAACAAGAAATCTTCAGAATAGTTTTAAAAAAGTTTATTTCTTTACTTACTTTATTTAAAATGTCTTTAATTTCACACATTCAAAAATCTATAAATTGGGAACTATGAATAATGCATTGTTAAATCACAAAATAAACATATATATATATATATATATATATATATATATATATATATATATATACGTATATATATATATATATATACGTATATATATATATATATACGTATATATATATATATATATATATATATATATATATATATATATATATATATATATATATATATATATATATAGAACCCACAATAAAGTATAATCATTAAATAATCATAATAATGATGAATAATCAAATGGCTAATGAGCTAATTAGATTTCCACGAGCCAATTTCCTTTTTGAAAACTATTTACTGAAGTGGCTCAGATTAACAAATCGTTGCTTCAAAGCAGAATTAGTGGATGGGTCATGGATATTCCAGCCATCTTAAGCTCCATTATACCAGCCTCACAGAAAGGCAAAATTGACAAGTTAGTACATTTTTACACGATTGATGAACAGGCCAAAGATCAAAGCTTAATTTGCCAAAGTTCAGCCAGTCAGAATGAATCTGTTTTCAACAACTAAAAGCAATTTAATTGGAGAGGCACAGGAGAGGCACTATAATGCCATGCACTGTCTCTGTTGTGTAACGCATCATTGACCTGGTTTAAGAGCAATGGATTTGTCTTGGTGCGACAGTCGGAAGTTTGTTATACCAGTCAGAAAACAATAGGTTACTTTTGTAACCCCTGTTCTCTGAAACATCGAGTGGAGAGATCCACCTATGGGAAGGGCATCCGTACCTGACCTCTGCAGAAGCATCCAATTGCACCAAGTCTGGCTTGACAGACAGGAGCGCATGCCCAATGGCAGGTAACGTAACGCCCCTTACCTGAGTGCATAATGCACCTGCACACGCTACCTTTCCTCAGTGAGCATATTCGCTTCTTGTGCAGCAAGCGGGGCAAACTTGGTGGATCTCTCCACTCGAGGTTTCAGAGAACCCGGGGTTACGAAAGTAACCTATTAGGCCCTGTAAGCCAGAGGACGGCTAAAAAAGGTGGTGCTCGGCACGTCACAAAGCAGCAGACATAGCATACTGCGCGGGGTAAAAAACCCAGCCATGAAGAAAAAGAAAAACACGACATGTGGTAACATGCATGTTAGAACCCCACTGATGTCCAACAAGCGGGCCGCCTGCAGGAAAAAGAACATGTTTATAAACATGTGAATGGAGTGTGTGTCAGGAGAGGGGGAGACTATATGCTTGAAACATGCATAACCAGGCCGGGTAGACAGGGTTGAATCGAGTATGGGCCTAGTAGCACGTGGCTACGAAGAGCCCACACTTAAGACCGCATGAGCCACCATGGTATGGGTAACATCAAGCCGGTAGTGCCTAACAAAGGTGTGCAGAGAGGACCAGCTCGCAGCGGCACAAATGTCCTGCAAGGGTACTCCCCCAAACAGAGCCCAAGAAGCAGCCAAGCCTCTAGTGGAGTGAGCTCTAAAACCACCTGGAGGCTGCACGCCCCTAGATTCATACGCTAAGGAGATGGCTTCTACAAGCCAGCGAGAGAGGTGTTGCTTAGAGATGGTATTCCCCGTGTTCGGCGGGGTCCAAGAGATGAAGAGCTGGTCGCTCCTCCGAAAAGAGTTTGTCCTCTCCATGTACTTCCGTAGAGCATGCAAAGGGCACAAAGCATTCAACCTCTGGTCCTCCGTAGAGGAAAAAGGAGGAGGGTGAAAAGCGGAGAGCTCAATCACACCAACAGTGAAAGCTGGAAAGCATTTAGGCATGAATGGCGGGTTAGGCCTAAGCAAAACCTTTCACTGAGCGAGAATTAGGTGCACAAGGAATGAACTGAGAGCACATGCAAATCACTGACACGCTTGGCAGAAGCCAAAGCCAGCAGCAGAGCCATCTTGAAGGACAGCAGCTTGAGGGAGATATCCCCCAGGGGCTCAAAAGGCTGTTGGGCCAGCACCTCCAGCACCATGGAGAGATCCCAATCCGGGACTACACTCCTGGTGACCGGTAGGGAGCGGCACGCACCCTTCATAAATCTACGGATAAGGGGGTGCTGTCCCACCGTAGCGTCACCGAAACCGGCGTGACACGCAGCGATAGCCACTAAATAGACCTTAATCGTTGAAAAGGTTCTGCCACGATCTATAAGGTCCTGCAAAAAACCCAGAATATCAGCGACTGAGCACAGATATGAAACGAGCTGGTGCTCCTCGCACCACTCCTCAAACACACGCCACTTGCAATCATAGAGAGAACGTGTGGAAGAGGCCCTGGCATTCTGAATTGTGGCAATAACATGTGGGGGAAGCCCAAGAGTGCTTAAATTCGCCGTCTCACGGGCCAGGCCCAGTCTGGGTGAGGATGAAAGATTTCCCTGTTCGCTTGGGCCATGAGGTCCGTGTGCAACGGGAGGGGCCAAGGCTCCGCATATAGAAGAGGAATTATCTCCGCTAGCCAAGGTGCCTTAGGCCACCTGGGAGCTATGAGGATCAGAGACAAACCCTGCACAGCGACCCTGGCCAGGGTCGGGGATATCGGGCAGAGCAGAGAGAAAGAATAGAGCAGCACGCTGGGCCATGGATGAGCCAGAGCGTCCACGCCAAGGACATCGAGAACATAGGACAGTGAGTGTTTTCGCGTGAGGCGAAGAGATCGACGGCTGCCTGGCGGAACCTCTCCCATAGAAGCCTCACTATATGAGGGTGGAGCCGCCACTCTCCGTACAGCAGGTTCCCCCTCAACAAAAGGTCTGCCTGCCTGTTCAAAAAGCCCAGGACGTGAGTCACCCGTAACGACAGGAAATGCCATGTGCTCCATACCAACAGCTTGTGAGCCAGAGCGTGAAGTTTGGAGGAGTGCATGCCGCCTTGACGGTGAAAATGTGCTACAGCTGTCGTATTGTCGCAGCGCACCAGCACATGATGCCCCTGCAGGCAGGGCAAGAAATGCTTTAGAGCTTTCAACACAGTGAGGAGCTCCAAGTAATTTATATGTGCAGAAGGAAGTGAGTTCGGCCACACACTGTTCACTGATCTGCCCTCTTGTGTGGCTCCCCACCCTGTCAAGGAGGCATCTGTCTTTACTACTTTCCGCAGCATGATCGCCCCGAGAGGGGTCCCATGCGTGTAAAACTTCGCAGCTCTCTAGTGGTGCAGCGCAGCCATGCACGCGCGTCACAGTGACATAGCAGCAAAGATCGCGCAACGGGCTGAGATGAAGGGACAAAATCCACTTCATGAAAGCCCTCATGCTCAGAAGACCTAGAGGCAAAACATGGACAGCCGAAGCCATAAAACCCTGAGACATGTGCAATACTGTATCCGCACTCCTTCCCTGAACCGCGAGAGACAGTTCATGAATGAAGAAATGCGCTTCTGTGACAGGCGTGTGCCCGCAGGGTTTGTTGGTCCTGCCAGTGTAGTGGGAATGGCGTCCGGCAGCAGGAGCGTTAAGCGGCCGCCCAGATGGCGTCTGGTGCTGCACCGGCTTCCTAGGAAGACACAGTTTGAAAGCCTCATCCTCCTTCTGTTTATCATCGCAGCGCTGCTGCATCAGCACAACGGCCGGGCCGAAAAGAGCTTGACCCGGTTCAACTGGTGCCTCTGCGATGCGACGCTTCTCACTATCAGGGAGACCGGATAGATTGAGCCACAGCGCGCATTCTCCAACCACTGACAAAGCCATAGAGCGCCCACTCGCCTGGACAGCTTGACGGGCGTTGGGGAGAACGATGGCGACCCATTCTCCAGTTGTTGACCCAAATCAAGCAGGAGTTCGGCCTGATACACAGACAACAGCGAGGAGACATTGAGAGCTCGGATAGAGAGAGCTGAGGCTTTATACGACGCCTGATGAATCGACGCGGAGAAGCGGTCCATCTTGCTCAGGAGGACGGGCTTGGGTGGGGCGAGCAGCCCACCCTGAGATGGGTTAAGGTGTCTGGCGATGGAAGGCTCGATCACGGGGGGATCGCCCATGCCGAGACTCGCTATATCTTTCACTTCAAGTCCCGCAAGTCCGTGTTTCAGATCAAGCGGATCTCCCCAGCAATATCTCATGTGTTTCGCACATGCAGGGAGGACAGGCAGAAGCTGCTTTCTCAGGCCGGTAGGAGGTCTCAGAAGCTTACCGTGATATAAGTCTCTCTCCTGATCCAAAGCATTCAGGAGAGCCGGCCACTTGATGCTAAGCCGCACGGCAGTGCGTTCCCAGTCCAACGCGCTGATTGAGGTGGGGCGGAGGGAGCCTGAGGGACCGCGGAAGATGGGATGGCTTCCTTGTCATCCGAGCCGTCGAGAAGGCCCGCCACAGGCTTGTGATAGGTTGTCCACCGGAGTAGCCATTGCCACTTTAGAAAGCGCCACAGAAAAAAAGGCAAAAAAGCAGGTGGGCAGCCTACAGAAAAAAGGGGGGGTGCGAGCGTGGGCGGCTCACGAAGCTAACCTGGCTGAGGACGAGCACGTCTGGCGGAGGCTGATCAAACAATATGTCCTCCTGAAGACAAAAAGTGCAGTCCAAAAAACCAGGGAGCTGTGAGGTAGAATAGCAGAAGTCGTGCAGGTGCATTATGCACTCGGGTAAGGGGCATTACCTTACCTGCCATTGGGCATGCGCTTCTGTCTTTCAAGCCAGACTTGGTGCAATCGGATGCTTTTGCAGAGGTCAGGTACGGATGCCCTTCCCATAGGTGGATCTCGAACACGAGATGATGAAAGAGAACTCTGCAGGAGTGAGCCGTCAGAATGGGCTTCTTCCCCAATCTACTTTATCAAATAACAAAGTTAACCCTAATTAACTAATCTCAATCATTTGACATGCGTAATGCTTCATGAAGAAATTATATGTTTTGTTACTGCTATTTTAACCACAGGTCCCTTTTTTGTTCTAGTTTTCAGTAGCTTTATTTGTGCCTTTTTGTCCACTTCCAAAAAAATGGAAGAAAAGTTGTTGTTTTTTAACGCTATCTCAATCAACACTGAAAGGAACAAAAATTTAGTTTAATATATTTAAGGCAAATCACATTGATGCTTTAAGGATATTTGTGGGCAGTAACAGGGAAAAGGAGACTGATTTACCTCTGCATGTTTTCAAGAAAATTGTGATTTATTAAGTTTAAATGGCATAAGCATATGTAAGGGTAAGGGTGTGTGTGTGTGTGTGTGTGTGTGTGTGTGTGTGTGTGTGTGTGTGCATTTCCTTGTTTTTGTGTGCACACACACTGTGGGTTCCTGCCCTTGGGCACAGGATGTATTATTAAGCCCATGGGAATCATACATGCTCATAACAGCCTCAAACTTAGTGATGTCATCTCATCCATGTTCTGCAGCTCACCTTCCAGTGGTCATATATACAGATCATATAAACTGTATGATCCTCCCCACAGCACCATTTAGTACAGCACCCGCAGCATGCAGGGTCTAGAGCAAACAGTTTGCAGCCCACACCAACACTGTGATCCATGATGTGTGATATTCTGTTGAGGTGGATGACTTCTTTTCTTCATTTCTCCTTTGCATGGCGCATAGTTCTCCAAACTGCAGGAGGTTTTTGATTTTCTGAAGCCAGCATTTAGACTTGACAGCGTTTGTGTCAAACTGTAGTAGAAGCTATCCACACATTTGGGATAAACCATAAGCAGCTGTCTGCATCACCATAATTTAAACCTTTCTTATTAAATACGTGTTTTTCTGAAAAAAAAAAAACTCTTTATTTATCTGTTCAATTTATATAGCACTTCAGTTTAAGGTTTTAAGAAGCTTGTGAGATTGACCTGAGAGTGTAAATGGAAAAACTATCCTATAGTTAAAGTCCCTGTTTACTGTGTGATGGCTAGTGAAAATGTAATAGATTATTACTGTGTACTTGACTGAGGACTGAGGACCTGAATGCCCTGAGCTGGTTTTCTGACCCTTCTAGTGTCCTGAATGATGATTCTGCTTCCCCATGTCAAGAATTATGAATGGCCTGATTGTTTTCACTGCAACGAGCTTTAATGCCGATTCCATCATGTATGTAACACAAAAAGAGAGACATGAGGAAGAAGTCATTCAGAGCTCATGAAAAAACAAGGACTTTCACATGTTCCTCATGTACAGCACCAATAATTGTTGGAAGTGTCTCCTCCTGAACTTCATTTCTTTGTTAATATTTCCATAATAAGCTTTATTTAATTCCACTTAAAGTGTTTCATTTTTTTTCTGCTTGCATATTTATTACAGTTTATTTTATTTCTAATCATTTATGAAAATGAAAAGAACATAGTTTTTAAAAATGTAATAACTACTGAAACACAATCATGGAAGAAGGTCCGATTTTATTCATAATTGTTAAGTAGTAATAACAGGCGTTCCAGTGCGATAATAGTATTTTACCGCTAAGACAATACCGCCCCCTACAGGCACACGTCTGAAAAAGCTATTTGTAACCTTTTAAGTTGAAGTACTACAGATGTTTAATAAGTTACTAAATAGGGAAACTGTGATACTAGTATACTTAATAGTGTACTTCACTAATCAATGTAAAGATAGCACACAGACACTGATTAATAACAAGAACTTTTGGTCTAAAACATCTCACTTCTCTATAAAAGTTTACTACCATTCTCTATCTCTTTCTTTCATATATACATCTATACAGAGGGATGAAAAATTAAAGGAAAATCAAGTGTTTCTTTTATACAAGGTTCTGGTGTGATTTGGCTCCATTTCATGAAAAATAACAAAGAAATAAATATTTAATGATGATTTTAGACCTGTTTATCGTTAGACCTGAAGATAATATTGAGCTAAGTGAAGAGTCTTCAGTCTTCTTTTTTCCACCCTAAAAACAGAAAATGAACCAATGTACAGATGAAACATGCTTTGATGTCTGATGACGCAAACTTCTCTCACTGTGAATAGAGAATATTTTCAGTTTCTTAATGTAAAATAAAATCCATTATAATGTACATCCGAACTTGACTATCATTAAAGCAGGATGTTGTGAACCTTTTCGCTGTAGTCGCCCGAGTCTCCTGGTCTTCTCTGGAAAAAGTTTACAACAAGTATAAAGTTAACATCATATTTATGGCTTGAGAAAAATTATCCACAAAGTCTACGAAAGTTTCATATCATACAGTATCAACAAGCGGTATAGTACTTTTTTTGACAGTGAAATCAGAGGTCACTGCATTCAATACACAGTGCTTATGACTGTGATCAAACATTTCTGTTCTGCTGGGAACTTTCTCAGCCTGTCTACAGGAAACAAGAGCTAATAGAATGGTTTAATGAGTATTTAAATATAAATGATATGTTATATATGTGTTAAACAGTACTTGTTATCATCAAAACAAACTAATTAAATTTTATATCTCCAATACAGTTCTAGGGACTTTACTAAGACACTTTATGTTTGCTTTTGATTTAATTTGTCACCCATCTGTAAAGTCACTTGTTATCATTGCTGCCTTTGCTTGATAGGTCAGACTTGTTTATGATCCTCTCATTATCATCCTTTTAATCTGCCTCCACTTGTCCTGCAGAGCTTCTTTAAAACTGTCTGTCATGAGGAAGTAAAACACAGGGTTGATGGCACTGTGTAAATAGGCAATTGGCCTCGACAGTATGAAAGCAGAATTGATGTAGTCTACAACACACTGTGACAAATTTAAGTCAGGAAGCCGAGACACAATACGGACAATCCTCATTACATGGAGAGGTGTGTAGAGAAACAGGAACATGATTGCTGCAGACCTCACAATCCTTACTGGCCTTTGGAAAGATTTCCCACGCATCTCTTCTCTTTTAATGAGAACAGAAACCATCTTTTGTGATGCTAGAAACAAACCTATAAGGGGAAACACATATCCACTTATAGTGAGAACTATGCTGTAGATCAGAATAACTCGGGGAACTCCCAGGCTCGCAAAATCACGGCACACTGTCCAGTTATTTTCCTCCAAGTCCTGGATAATGAAGACGATGAGAGGAGCAATTTGAATATTCACCCAGATCCAGTTCAGGATGGTGATGCACAGTGAGGCCTTGAGAGTCAACAGGATGTGTTCTCGCTGTGGGTGACACATCAACAAGAACCGGTCCACACTTACCCACATCATGAAAAGGATGCTGGAGTACAGGTTCACATGGAGGATATAACGATTAACTACACATAGTGAAGAATTGAATTTCTTCTGGTTGTAAGCGTAGTTATAGGACAGCTCAGGTAAAGTGCACAGGAAGATGAGGTCAGACACAGACAGGTTAAACAGGTACACGTTAGTGGACTTCCAAGCAGGGAGGCAAAAGATGTAGCCTAGGACCACCACTAGGTTTCCGATGAAGCCGATGGTAGATTCCAGACCGTACATTGGTGAGAGGTAATATTTCTCCAAAAGCGGACTCAAGACACTGGAACAGTTGTCCTGCAGACATAAAGATTAGGGTAACTAATATATAATTACTGTGCATAAAGGCCTCAACTTTCATGTCAGTGAAGGTGTCATTTGCTGGATAATACTAGCATGATGTTAAGTCTTATTATAAACGATCACTCTTTAAACAGCTTTTGCTATTTTTCTGGGTATAAATGAATGCCATGTACAGATGTGGGGGGAAAAATGCAAAAGGAGATTTTCAAATTAAATCAGGGCCAAAAAATAGAATAGTGGTTGTTTATAATTTATAAAACTACATTTCAATATAAAATGAATTCATCCAAATAATAGCTAATAATAATAAACTTCATATTAAAAGTGTCACATATTCATTTCTTTATATTCATTAAAATAATGAAATTCATTAAATTCACCATGGAATCAGATTATTCAGATAAACTGTAAAGTTTTAAATCTTTCAACCTTGTAATATGATCAAATCTAATTAGTTAATTATACTGTATGCAGTGAGTATGAAGTCATCCGATTTGGTCTATAAATTGTTAAAAATTGCCCAAATTAAAATAAATGTTATATTTGACAGTGTTTAAATTTGCTCTCTGAACTCATTAATAGTGAAAATGTGCACTTACATGTAATGTCCTCATCTTTTACACTATTGCATTCAGTGGGGTCCAAAATTCTGATACCATTTTTCCTGACTGCATTTTTGTTTTGTTTGGTTTCACTTGATATTGGAGATAAACAGAATCTTTTAAGAGTTTAAGAAGATTTAAAACGAAGGAAATGTTCAACATTTTGAATGTTTAAAATTCTGCACTATTTTTATGCCCTTGTTATCATGTAATCTGCTGTGTAAATAAAGCTCAGATTTTGCTTGTGCTTCATCTCACAGAAAAACACCATTGTGCTGCACAACACGCTCTAAAATCTTACAGGAAACAAGAGAAACTGTTTTTAATGTATTCAATAACTTTTGCCTTTCCACATTGTGCCAGATCTCACAGAGGCATAAGTAAATATGCAATATATTTTTTGTGTGTCCAGCATGAGCATTAAAATAGAGCCCAAATTCTTTGTTGTATGAGATTTCATACAGATTTCTTATCACAATAATGATGGATAAAGCATGTAGAAGTTCTTGTTATATTTCAGCCTTCAGAAAAGGTTTCAAAGACTGAACACCAGTAAACAATTACAAAAAACTATAAATGCCTTTTACTTCTTAAATATTTTACTTGTTTGAGATATTATGTGCTATGTTGAAAACGTTTTCTTTTAATAAATATGTTTCTGATTTTAAAAAAAGACTATAATGATTAAAAAATTTAACAATTGATTACAATTAAAAAAAAAAAGACTGAAATATCTTAAGCATAATTAGATTACAAATTAAATAAGCAGATTGAATCTAAAGAAATCTAAATCTCCCTCTGAATGAGCCCTTAAAGCTTCTCAGTCAAAACCCACAATAGAATGTTTCAACTAAAACCCATTGTGTGTCTGATAAAAAACCTTAATTAGCAAATTTAACTTAATTAAATATTTAAAAAAAAACATGAAAAGCATAAGCATTTAAATACTCTCATGATTAGCCAACGATGATGGTGGATTTACAGAAAACCAAACTAATGCATTAGGTAATACACATAAGATTGATGTAAAATTTAGAGTAACACTCTCTTACATTTTAAAAAATAAACTAAACTTTAATCTCTTATTGTAAATATTAAAGTGTTGGTACTTAACATAGTTAATATTTTCTTTCTAAATATTTAGAAAAATCTCATGACAATATAATAATCTTTAGCAATAGTGGAACTTATTAATGCTTTTTTATACAAATGATCTTGTATACATTATCTTGATCAAAGCATGCATAGAATTTGAAGCTTTCTTACCATTACGCTGTTTGGTCTGCTGTCTTTGAGAGACTAAACCCAGCTTTTCAGGGCTCTTTATTCCAAAAATCTCAGCACCACCCATTTGTAGCACATCATCATTAAGTGTAAAGTGTACACTGTATTTATTTGGTATTTTTCAATCTTGAGATCTGATGCAATGACACTCTGATGCAATCTGATGCAACGATCACTTTGGTGCTTTTCTTTCTTTCTCTGCCTCTATACCTGTCTTTCACTCCTGTTGATTTGCTCGTGTTATCGTTTCGTAGACATTTGTGGAGGTGCAAATGGAAAGGTGCTAAGTTTTGTTGACTCAAAATTGTTGACTGTTGGATGGAGGTTTTGCAAATGTGTGTTGAACAGTGAGGTTTGATTCCAGCGAGGCTATAATTGATCCATCACTGTACTAATGCAGTATAAGCAGAAATGCCTTAAGTGACCTGACTACAAGTTCAACATCATTAAATGTCACAAATAACCTTGCTTCTTGTTTATACACGCTAGCACTTTATACATGTTAACTGTTAGCATTTCTTTTGTTTTTACTAAACATGTTAGAATATTAAAACCAACATTTAAAAATAAGTAGAACTAAATACTGACAGCATCAGACACCTCCAACAAGCCTTGTGCTTATTATTACAGTATTGTACGAGTAAAATATCCTTAAAGTATATTTCAGAACAGGAAGGAGGCTACAGAACAAAATCTATTTTAGACATTTGACATTGCTGTGACCTTGACCCTGTTTGGCTCAGTCTAAATTCTAAAATCTTTATCTAAAGTTCTCTTCTGGTTACAATTCTAATTCTATATAAATCTTACAAATATGCAACCTTTTTTATTTTAGATAAAACAAATAATCCCGGACATATGGACTGTCAGGTTTTTTATGTGCTTTTCAGTTTTTATTAAAGAAAATAAAAAATCGTAAGCTTTACAAATCATTCACATGTTTTGTCATTAGAGTGTCCACCAGCTTTAAATGGCAAAACTGTTGTACAGAAACGTCCTCTAAAATTACTGCTAATTGCTGGCATGATAAATAATGTCAGTCTGAGATATATGCACACTATTTGTCTATTTATAATTCACAGAAAATATCTCTACATTTTAACTAGATGGAATTCTATTCTTACATGGTACATACTGAAAGTTTATAGTCTATAATTCAGGTATGTTTAGTCATATTTGCTATATTACAAATAACCTTTTTTAACTTGCAGATACTTGAAATGCAGATATCCAAATTTTAAAACTTTCTTTAAAGAGTCTCTTTCTAATGGTGGAATCATGAACACTGACCTTACACTGGCCTGCAGTTTCTTAGATGTTCTTTACCCTAACCCTAAACCCTAACCTTAACCCTTACCCAAACCCTAACCCAAACCTTTACCCTAATGGTTAAAAAAAGAAGAAAAACAAATAAATCAGGACAGGGCAAATACTTTTTCTCTCCACTGTAATTTCAGATCTCTGGAATTTATAGAAATTCTGAAAAAGTCTATAAACAGCTTGTCTGAATTTTATAGTGATTTTGTAATGCATTTAATTGCTAATAAGTATGATTACATTTTTTACTCTTAAAAATAGGATTATACAATTATAACTAGTCATAATAACATTATAGCTATCATATGAAGTTATTGAGAGTTCTAAAGAGATCTAAAAAGTCTACATACATACAGTATAAAAAGTCTACATCTACCTGTTAAAATGACAGGTGTGTGATAAAAAAGTAAAAAATAAAACTAATTTAAACAAAGCCCTTCAAACCTTTTTCATCTTTATTGTGAAATTGCACCATATGAAAATCAGGTGACAAACAACTGTTGAAGAAATATTTTAGGGTTAAAAAGAAAACCAAAGAAAATTCCAATACACAGCTTGCAAGTGCATGCAGTAGTGTGCAAAGTCAACCAATCACATTCAAACTCACGTTAAATATTAATTATTATACACCTGGCATCATTTAACATGACTAATTAATTCCAAACAAAGGATAGCTGTTCCCAGATGATCTTCCTAATTTTTTCTTTGTAACATCCAGCCATGGGCTTTTATTGTAATTCAGTGCCAATTCAGTTTATATGTAAAGCACTTTTAACAATTCACATTGTCTCAATGCAGCTTTACAGAAGTATAGGAACAGAAAAAAAGAAGAAAGAAGCTAAATAGATAGATAGATAGATAAATAAATAAAGTTTTAAATTAATGTAAAAATATTAATTTAGTTAAGATTTATTTAATTTATAAAATACTATATATTTCTAGCATTTATCCCTAATGATCAAGACTGAGGTAACGGTGGTAAGGAAAAACTCCCTGAGATGATATGAGGAAGAAACCTTGAGAGGAACCAGACTCAGAAGTGAACCTCATCCTCATCTGGTGACACTGAACAGGAAATAATGTCAATGTAAATAATGTTAATGTAAATAATGTCAATGTAAATAATGTCCTTTCTACAGCAGTTTATAATACTGCAACTGATAGCAAAGTCTTTAAATGATTGCTGATAAACACCAGACCATACAGCTGACTGACACAACAGACACAACTGGTTCAAAGAAGGCATTACAGTCTCCAGGGACTGTCATTTCCTGTCAGGGTGACCACCAGGTGACAAGAGCTTGGGAGTGGCATGTATAGCTCAAAAGAGAGAGAGAGAGGGAGAGAGAGAGAGAGAGAGAGAGAGAGAGAGAGAGAGAGAGAGAGAGAGAGAGATTGTTAGGTATGATTGTAATCAGATGATGGACAATGTAAATTATGTGTAAAGTTCCAACAGGGACTCCATCTATGACAGCATAACTAAAAGACTAGAGCCAGAAGGTGACACAGACATGAGGGCTTCCTGGGATGTAAAGTGTCCCACCAGGGTGGTAAGGCGACAGCATTCAGACATCCCAGTGCACCAAACACTCTATGTCCATGAAACACTCTATTGAAATGTATTGCACTCCAAGATCTAACAGATGTAGTACAGCTCTTAAATGCCTTAATGTACAATTACACAGGGTTATCAGATATAAATCTTATATAAGACTCAATAGCTAAAAGAGTGCATTACTAATGCACTGATGCATTTAGCATTTTCACCCTGGTAGCATCCAAACAGAGCCTGATGTTGTAGAGAAATATTGGGTGGGTCACAAAAAAGGCACATGAATGACATTACTATGTGCAGGATGTCCATCTAAAACTGATGAATAGTCCAGAAGAAAACTGGTCTATAGCAACATTAAAAGAATTATGACAATTTTTTGAAAGTACTGGTTGCTTCCTACATGTGCAAACAGAAGTTTGGGCAAACAGAAGACTTTTAATCAAAAAACAACCAAAACACCCAAAGTTTGCAATGTGTTTTGGTCTGATGAGACCATAGTTGAATTTCCTGGTCATATAATGAATGCAAAAGAGCACCAAAAGAGCACCATGTCCACAGTGAAGCATGGAGGTTTGTCATGCTTTGGGCTGCTCTTGTTCAGCTTGAATTTGGGCTTTAAGCTGAATGGATGGAATAATGAATAGATCCAAATACAAGTCAGTTTTGGTGCAAAACTTTATTGGTTTTTGCTAAAACTCTTAAGGAATTGGACTGACAATCAACTTTCAGCATGACAAGGTGAATGTGGTTTAGAGAGAGTCTGCAGCGGGACTATGGTGGAATGGGCAATTAGCATGGCGCACCTGTTGCTTATTTTTGTTGTCTTATATTAACAAGCTGTTTTCTCTCAGGACACATATCATGAGATCAGCATGTTTATTAGAACATTGAACTGAACTGAACTATATGAATATAACAAGCAAACAGGGAAAGAGCAAAAACAAGATGGGAAACATGAACAAAGAATTATAGAAAAAAGGCAGGTTAGACAGGTTAAAATAGATTAAGTAATATTAGATTAATAATTACAACTAGATAATGACACAGTAGAGCGATAAAACAATGGCCAAACACAGAAGAGAGACACAGGACACAGAATTGTTTTTTGGAGACACAGAATCAAAATAAAATGCACAAAAATGAAAAGATCTGGAGTAGATATAGAGTGGCTTCTCCCAACTTCTACCTCTACCCAGACTTGCTGAACAATCGCATACAGCTTGTAGTGGTTTTACATGTCCATGTGCATGGACAGAGATACGATGAACACTCCATCTCCACAAATTTCCAAAACTCCACCCACCTCTTCAGCACATTGGACGAGTTTACCTCCACCTTCAGCTCCGTGGAAAGCCCAGGGCCACATTCCAAATGTGTTTGTCTATCTAAACTTTTCCCCAAACTGACAAACAAAAAGTTTGTCAAAAAGTGAAAGTTAACTTTTTAAAGTTTGTTAAAAAAAGAAAGTCAAAAAGTTAACCATGGCACCCAAAATGTGCCATGGTTAACCCAAAAACTAGAATGGGACCTCCCAAATCTGTTTGAGCTGTGGAGACACTTCCAAAAGTGTCTGCACAGATGGATGTGAGTCGGTTGCTCTTGATCTCCATGATCCAAAGACCCTTCCCTAGTCACAGAGCTGGCATAATGAGTGACAGTTAGTTAGTCAAGGAGATAAATATCAGGCACTATGGCACTAGGAAATGTACAAATCACCACAGCCTGATTCAAAACAAGATACTGGAAATGTATTGGAAGGTAAAGGTGAGGTTTAAACAGGTAGTAAGCTAGTAAGTCTATGAGGTTGTGAAGTTTTAAACTGAGATGAAGATGACCTGTTTAGACATCTTATAGTTTTTGGAATGAAGTTATTCAACCTGGAGTTTTTTCCTGTCCAATTCAATAGAGTAATTCAATAGACTGTAATGCTTTTGGTCAGGACAGCTTCAGCGATACTCCTGTAGAAACCGCTAAGGATCGCTGATAGGGTCTTCAAGAAGAGAAATTGGTGTATTTTTTTTAGCAAAGAGTGAGGACCAACATTTAAGAATTTACAACTGGACAACTGTTCAACTGGTGTTCTACTGATGTACTCTAAATCGGTACTTGTGTAAGAGGCTGTCTATATTTAACATTATCATTATTTGTGATAAGTCACTAACAATCACATAACAATTGTGTGAGATCTATTTAAGTGAACGGAGCAGTGCCATTGGGCCTTTGTGAGGGTTAAACACGTTCAGTATAATGTGTTGGACAGAGGCTGTACATCAGCTGGAAGCTGATTGAGAGTGTAGTAGTCTAAGTTCAGCGTGGAGAAGATGTGCTGATCAGACCACATACCTCTGCAGTGGCTCCACCACACGAATGATGCCAACACTTGGATCACTTGTCAGAATCTGGCATTACATTAAAGTTCACTGTGAGAACAGAGGCTGACTTTCTATCAGATCAGGGAGGAGTCAGTTACCGACTGAGCGGCTACCTAATCTGTGTGTGGCAGGTGGGGGTGTGGTTTAGATATTCATCAGCAGGAGTATGGGGAAATGGGCAATTAATGTGGCACACCTGTTGCATATGTTTGTTAGCTTATTTTTAGTTGTTTTGTTCTCTCTCTCTCTCTCTCTCTCTCTCTCTCTCTCTCGGGTAGGAGGGTAGTAAAGTAAGTTAAGGTAAGGGTTAGAGTAAGGTAAGATTTTAATCTGAGACAAGCTGTGTAAAACATTATTTGGAAATAAAAATAACTAAATAAAAATGCATTTTAGAAATAATATGATAGAAATATGATAATAATATGATAGAATTATGGAAATAATTTACTATTGTAATGACAAGGCCAATTCTATAGTTTTTGCTATATGCTGAAAACATATGGTTTTGAGACCAAAAGATTGAGACTATTGTCCAAAATGTTATATTTCAATTCTTTAATTTCAGATATTTAATGTTGGATGTGTTAACTTAGAACATGGCATGACGTTTATGAACCCACAAATATTACAAGTGATCAATAATAATGGCTAACAGAAATTACTTCTTTCCTAGATGTGCCCAATTACATTAACTTGAAAACTCTAAATGATTATTCCTGGTTTGAGCTTGGAGTTTCGCGTGTGACGACTGTATGTGTTGTTAAAGAGGATGAACCAACATGAAGAGCTGAGAGAAACTGAGGGAGCTGAGGGTGATTTAATTTACTTTGCTCACATAAATCTTGTGTGTTCTGCCACCAAAGGTACCGTGTTCTAAGGTGTTTAACACATCTAGATGTAAATAACAAGAAATGGAAGCTCACATTTTTTCTTTCCGTTTTATCTCTAAAGGTTTTATATAGTAAAAAAATAACTGATATTGTCACTACAATACTTTCGCAGTGAACTGTCAATCAACACCATTTACAACATTGTACTAAATATTAATATTAATGCATTTTACACAACATTTAATGTAACCATATTCAATTGTATTTAAAGTTTACTGTTTATTATTAGTTTATTTATTAGTTTATAGATTATTTATTAGTTTATATTAGCTTATATCTTTGTTATGCATATTTCTTAATAATTGCTTGATAGTAAATATATTCAAATAAACAAATGAATTACAATCATGTTCAAGAAACTTATTATTATTCAGAATTATTAGAATTATTCAGTAGTAGCATCTGGCGTTTAGTGAACTAATAGTACTTTACTGCTGAAACAACTCCCTCTACTGGCACGTCAGCAAACTCTGTTGCTTTTATCTAAATGATCAGAATTTCTTTTAAATAAGTTACAGAATATAATGACATACATGCTGAATATAATTCCAAGGAAAAAGGCACTTTAGGCATCCTATAAAATGCATGATAGAAAATACATGTAAACTCATTAGTAATGGTCTGAATTGTAAACTATGAATAGCACTATTATATTAAAGAAATATTTTGGCCCAAATTAAACAGTAAGTTCTGACACACTGCACAGGAACTAAATTACAGAAGCAATAATCACACAAGAAACATTGATATTTTTTGTTAAATATTACACATTATTCCTTATATCACAAATTCTTTTATGTAAACCTCAGTTTCTCTCACAGTGTATAGAGAATATTTTCAGTACATTAATGTCAAATAGAATGAAACATCACACTGCAGTTGAACCAACTGAACTATCAGTGATTTAACATGCTGTTTGTTTGCTTTTCTAACCTGTGATGGTCAGAAACATTTAATGATTTCATAAAATACAAGCAATAGGCTTACTGTTGTGTTTCCTGATGTTTACTACTCTTATGTAAGGTTGAAAATGTCTACCTCAGTGTGAAGAATGACTGCAAATCAATACAATGTTCATCTGATCATTATCAAAGGACTAAATGTCTCTGTTTTGAGGGAGTGATCTCTTCTAGGATCTCTTTCATGATAATAAGAATGAAAATAGAAATCAGATGTTATGGCCATCACTGTCATCAGATCTCAACTTAGAGTTAGACATCTGATGGTTAGATAAAACCACCATCAAATCAAATTAAGTAAATGTATTTTGGAAGTATGAGGTTTATGAGTTTTATACCATGGCATACTGAAGATACTCGACACTTTTCATTAGTTTTGGCTTTATTTTCATATGTATATAAATGTACAGCACAGTATTGGAAAGAAAAGCAATTATTATCAGTGCTGTCTTTGAGTCAGACTTGTTTATGACGCTCTCATTATCATCCTTGTAATCTGCCTCCACTTGTCCTGCAGAGCTTCTTTAAAACTGTCAGTCATGAGGAAGTAAAACACAGGGTTGATGGCACTGTGTGCAAATCCAATAGGCCGTGTCACTATGTAAGCCCCATCGATGTAGTCTACAACACACCGTGACAAATTTAATTCAGGAAGCCGTGATGTGAGACGCACATTTCTCATTACATGGAGAGGTGTGTAGAGCAACAGGAACATGATTGCTGCAGACCTCACAGTCCTTACTGGCCTCTGGAAAGATGTCCCAAGCACTTCCTCTCTTTTCACTAGTACAGAAACCATCTTTTGTGATGATAGGAACAAACCTATAAGGGGAATCACATATCCAGTTATAGTGAGAACTATGCTGTAGATCAGAATAACTTGGGGATCTCCCAAACTCGCAAAATCATGACACACTTTCCAGCCATTTCCCTTTAAGTCCTTGGTAATGAAGACGACGAGAGGAGCGATTTGAACAGTCACCCAGATCCAGTTCAGGATGGTGATGCACAGTGAGGCCTTGAGAGTCAACAGGATGTGTTCTCGCTGTGGGTGACACAGCAATAAGAACCGGTCCACACTTACCCACATCATGAAAAGGATGCTGGAGTACAGGTTCACATGGAGGATATAACGATTTATCATGCAGAGTGCAGTATTGAATTTCTGCAAGTTGTAAGCGTAGTTATAGGACAGCTCAGGTAAAGTGCACAGGAAGATGAGGTCAGACACAGACAGGTTAAACAGGTACACGTTAGTGGACTTCCAAGCAGGGAGGCAAAAGATATAGCCTAGGACCACCACTAGGTTTCCGATGAAGCCAATGGCAAATTCCAGACCGTACATTGGTGAGAGGTAATATTTCTCCAAAAGTGGACTCAAGACACTGGAACAGTTTTCCTGCATGAAGATTATTTTACATATAATCACACAATAGGTATTATTTGGGTGTATACTGGTATTTAAATCTACACCAGCTATGTGCCATATTCAATGCTCAATATCATGACCTCCTATAGATGCATTTTTTAAAAAGGTTTGTTCTGACAAATGAGGATCTCAAAATAATTTTATTTAAGTTTATAATTTTATTATTTGTATTCTAAATTTATAAAAAGCTGCTTTTACAAATAAAATTTGTGGCACAGATGTTAGGTATCTGAATACCTATAAATGTGATATTTTAATGTATTAATAATTATTTATTTATTCATTTATAAATATAAGAAAATAGGAAATATAAAGGAAATGTAAAGAAATATATAATCTATATTATGCATAATTATTGAAATACTGAATAAACAGATTTAGATTATTTGAAAAACCATTTCCCTATACATTATTTTATATATATATATATATATATATATATATATATATATATATATATATATATATATATATATATATATATATATATATAATGTATAGGGAAATGGTTTTTCAAACAAAGCCAAAAGACTAACCAGCATAATGGTAAGAATGCTTAAAATAATATAAATATGTATTAACAAGTATTCTTACCATTATGCTGGTTAGTCTTTTGGCTTTGTGAGAACAATTCATGTACTAGCCTTGGAATAGTTCTCCAGAAAGGTCTCACATACACGTCTGAAAACATTGTGCATAAAAGCCCCAAGCACAGGCATACATGCAATGTGTGTATGTATAAAAGTACACAAGTCAATTTCTAATACCAACCTCCACCCCCTCAACCACAAGTTGAGATAATTGTCATATCCGCTAACATGTTTCTTTAACTCTTATGGTTCACCATCCATATTTGTCATAGTATCAGTGGTGCAGCTCTAAACAAAGCATAGTTGGCAACTAAATGAAATGAGAAACTAGACTCAGCACCATTATTACTATTATATTATGATTATCCCTCGAATATCATGTTTTTTTGCGCATACAGTCACAATATGTCAGCTCTCAGACTTATCATCATCATCATCATCATCATCTTAATAGTAAAAATGTGGTATCCATTCAAGAGTCAGCTACTCCAGTATATTTGATCAATTTGTTCATTCTTAACATCTCCTTACCTTCCTAGTCATTAGATACCCACATGCTCCCCTCATGCTCATTTCCCCTGGCTCCAGAAACAAAATCCAAACATAGACTGGAATAATGATCAAGTTCTCAACTGGGGCACCCACTGCACCTTTCACTATCTGCGCCCAGCCCTGGTTACTAATGAGCCCCTTTTTGATCTCTCTGCTGTTCCCACATTCTACCACAACCTGGGTCTAGCCTTCAACAAAGCCTGAGCCTCCACATAGGCTCTACAACTGTGTCATCATTCCTCTGTCAAGGACCAAGCCAGCGCCGATCTGCCGATTCCTGAAAGCTGGAAGAGGGAAGCTTATTTGATTCCGGTCCACCTTCAAGCACAGATTCATCAATTGTGTCATGGTTCCCTCGTTGTCCCATTATCCCAGAGCTCCATGCATGCTTACTTTCCTCCATCAGAGTATCAGGTGGCCATAACTCAGGAAGGATGTCTGAGAGTTTGTCCCCTTCCGCTGGGCATACTACCATTCTTTCTGTGGTGGATCGCTTTTCCAAAATGGCTCACTTCATCCCCCTGCCCAACTTAGCATCGGGCCAAGGAAACAGCTCTGCTCCTCCTCCGACTTCTCTGCAATGGTCATTTTGACCTGGGCCCTCAGTTCACCTCTACATTTGGGAAAAGCAAATGCCTGCCAATGCCTTAACCAAGAGCTGGAATCCAAGAGCAGTGGCCACTGCATCCTGTGTAACAGAGAACCCAGGTCCTGGGAGTCCCACCTGGTGTGACTGGAAAATGCTCATAACTCCCTCCTGTCAGCTGCCACTGGTTCCAAGCTGTGCATGGGTATCAACCACCACTATTCACCACCCATCAGTTGGAGGCATCAGTCCCCTCTGCCCTAGCCCTCCTCAAGCATTGCTGTGTTATCACGTTATGTGCTCTGTTTAGACATCAAGCCTTCATTCAAGTTCCTGTTAGCCTGGTTTTGATGCTGCCTGTTACCATTTTCTTGACTCTGCCTGCCCTGAATTTGTCCTGCCTGGTTTTGACCCTGCCTGTTTCCCTGGTACCGATTCAGTCTGTTCCTTCTCTTCCCACCTGGTTTGACTGTGCCTGCTCCTCCTTTTGTTTTCTGGCTGCCCTGCATTGCTCTGTTTGCTCATGTTCTGGATTTATTGGACTGTTCTTTGACATTGATTACTACCTGCTCTGCATTACCCTGTTCCCTGTGTTTTTGGATTATTGGATTGCTTTGCATTCTGTTTTTGGGTCCTCATCTGTAACACCTGGCCCACATGTTTTTGTGTTCTGTTTTTCATCTGCATCAACACTAATGTACTCAACTAAGCCTTGTGTTAGCACAGCATTTTGCCAGCGTGTTTTTAAACGTTATTTTTCTTTTTTACTGCATTCCCACTACCTAGATGGTAGGTGCAATGTTGTTCTTTATCAAACCCCAAATATGAGCTTAGATTGTTTAGCGCTGCGTTAAAAAATGGGGTCCACTGTGTTGTAAGACCCTGGCAGGTACAGGATGGAGTTACAGGAATCTTCCTAGGCTCTAATACTGTTCTCAACCAACAAACCCAAATAAATGCAAAAATACACCTCAACCAATTCTTAACTTATCCGTCAGAAGACAGACAGAAATAGATAGTACAAAGAGAAGGAAAAATAGAAAAGAAAGGAGAGACATAAGGCAAATAGACAAAGGAAAATAGATGTAAAAATACTAAAGGTTGAAGAGTTGGTTAAAGAGTTGAAAGACTTAAATATGAGTGACTAAAAGAAGACAACAAGTGATCAGACGCTGTACCTAGACAGCTGGAAGAAGATCCCAAAAGAAAGGAAGATTATAATGCGTTAGGTTTTATTTTTAGAAGATCAGGAGAACTCTGAATCGCTTTCATTTTTTTATGTTCATGTATTCTCCTATAATAGCATTGATAAGATTAATATTGCCTATTTTGATGGTAAACTTAGATGTTTATGTTTCTTGCAGTGAAATCTTAAAAGCCCACTGTGACATTTACTCACATCAAGATTTGCTTATGCCGAATTATAGCATTCGTGGGTGAAATCTGCAAATGAAGTGTCAGTCATATGTAAACCACAGCTTTGCAGATGCAGGAAGTTAACTGCAACCATATAACCATATATAGAATTGTCGACGAGAAATGTTTAGAGGATGAAATTTGATATTGGATGTTGAAAAAGCCCAAGGTGGTCAGACTCGACAACTTGCAATAGCAATGTTACAAAGTGTATATAAGGCCCATGAAATGTCATCTGGGTGTGCATTCTAGTGTAGACACGCTCAGTGCGTTATACTCTGTGTGCATCAGAGAACAAATGCAAGCTTACACTTGGAGAGTGTTTCTTGGTTTGTTATAATCTTTGCATTTTAATTACTTTTACTTATTCTAATACTGTTTGATTATTTGAAGGAGATTTTATTTGTATTTTTCTTTTATTTTACTTTACATATATTACACACATTTATCTGTATTACATTGCTTTTAATAAAAACAATTCAATTCAATTCATATTTATTTTTATAGCACTTATTACAATTGACGTTGTCTCAAAGCAGCTTTACAGAACATAAACCTAGAACAGAAGGTTATTATAAAGAATAATATAAAGATTAATAGAATACAAAATTAAAATAATATAAAGATTAATATTAGCTATATTTAAGTGTGTATGTATTTATCCCCAATGAACAAGTCTGAGGTGATTCAGGTGACTGTGGGGAGGAAAAACTCCCTTAGATGGTAAAGGAAGAAACATTGAGAGGAACCAGACTTAAAGGGGAACCTCATCCTCATATGGGTGACACTGGAGGGTGTGATTATAAATATACAGTCTGACAAATGTTGTATTGATGTAAAAGACCTCGTGGAGTTCACATCTCTTTAGTATCGCAGAATCTAACTGGACCTGGTAGATCACTAGATGCCTCGGGATTCTCACAGAGTCAGCCTCATCTCAGTCTTCATCGCACAGAAGACAATCAGAGCTGGTACAATTTCAGGATGCCTCAGGATGGGTAGAAAGAGAGAAGCAGTGGATGAATTAACGTAGCTGCTGTTCGTAATATTTGCCAGTCTGATATAATAGTGCACAATATTATGGGATGTATTATGTGTACGCCTGACTGAACAGATGGGTTTTTATTCTACATTTAAACTGGGAAAGTGTGTCTGAGCCCCGAACACTATCAGGAAGACTATTCCAAAGTTTGGGAGCTAAATACGAAAATGCTCTACTACCTTTAGTAGACTTAGATATTCTGGGAACTACCAGAAGTCCTGAGTTTTGTGATCTCAGAGAGCGGGAAGGATTGTAGCACTCCCATTGTGACGAGGCCTCCCATTGTGAGGACCCTGAAAAGACAAGAAGGTCTAAGTCTGACTCCTTCATTTAAAGATTCAAACAATAGGTCAGGTAGAAGAACTTGAAGAGGATCTTTTGTTAGAAGACCGAGGGACTTCGAAGGACACCTGTGTTCAAGGTAAGACCAACTCTGATAGTTGATCTTGTGTTTTCAAAACTAACCCGTGCAAACTAGGACACATTACTTAGTGGGATTGTGGAAGGGTTTCCTACGAAATTCGAAAATAAGTGTCACTAAGGGACACTAAAGAACAAGCTATAGAAATTATAGCTCCTATTTTCGTATTTTTATATTTTATATAGTTTTTTATAGTTTATACTTTTTATTTATCTACCTCCTTTTGGTTTTATTTTTATCCTTAATTCCATTTCTTTTTATTCCTTTTCAAGTGAAAGTGAAAGTGAGGTGACATACAGGTAAGTACGGTGACCCATACTCAGAATTCTCTGCGTTTAACCCATCCAAAGTGCACACACACAGCAGTGAACACACACACCGTGAACACACACCCGGAGCAGTGGGCAGCCATTTATGCTGCGGCGCACGGGGAGCAGTTGGGGGGGGTTGGTGCCTTGCTCAAGGACACCTCAGTCGTAGTATTGCCGGCCCGAGACTCGAACCCACAACCTTAGGGTTAGGAGTCAAACTCTCTAAAAGCATTTCACTGCATGTCGCACTCTGTATGTATGTGTATGTGACAAATAAAATTTGATTTGATTTGATTTTTATTTACAATGTGCATGGCAAATTATGTAACAGATTTTTTTACTGTGGTCTTGTTGTTGACAGACACTCTGAGTACCCTAATGCCTGCTTTGATACTCAGTTTCACAATTGAAGCCTCCACTGCTTTCACACTAAAAGAATTATAAATGGCCAGAATGCATGTACTGAAATTAGCTGCTTTAAGATCAGTTCCTCATGTAATGTCTATAAAAGGAAAACATTTCAAGCAGTAAAGATTAAGTTTAAAGCTAGACAATGAAGAACAAATAAAATGTTTTCTCATGTATAGAGTTCACATTATTCTTTAAACTGTTTTTTTTTTTTATTTTCATTTACTCAGAAGACTTGTGGATATGAGGCTATGTTATATTTTATAATTGTGTTCATGTTTATTGTTATTATTGTGAAAACTCTTGCTTTCATATTGTGTTTTTTATGCTCTTGGATTAATAAATGGATATTTATCCATTTTTATTATTTTATTTATTAGATCTATCTATCTATCTATCTATCTATCTATCTATCTATCTATCTATCTATCTATCTATCTATTGTGTGAAATGTCATGTGACAGCAGGGTTGACAAAGTCAACAATATGTTTTTTTGTTTGTTTTTTAGATTTAAATATACATAAGATATATACAAGATTTACTTAATTCCAATTATATTAAACATTATAAAATTATTCTAATGTTTATTCGTATGTTCCAATTTTGGTTATTATTAATGCTTATTACTTAGCTGTGCAGGATTTCACTTTAAATAAGAACATCGTTTTATTAACTAAACTAAAGAAATACAATAAGTGTATGGAAAACACAAGATGTTCAAGAAGCTTAGATTTTTATTCAGAATTATGATGATGATGTTTATTATTATTACAATTATTCAGCAGGATGATAGTATTTTACAGCTAAAACAATAGCTCCCCCTGAGGTCCATACCTGCAAATAACCCTATTTTACATTTCAACATTTATCTTTGACTATTTGCAAGTACCAAGTTATATTTGTTTAAAATAAGTTAAAGTTGATTGCATATAATGATATATAGTGAATATAATCACAAGACAAAATGTTTTCACCAAATATCACTTGTTGGATTGTAAACTCTAAATGAATGTCACTATTATATTAAAGGAAGATAGAGTAAAACTAAACACAGCTCAGGGACCTTCACACAAGAAATGTGTTATGACTGACATTTTGGTGTACAAGGTAAAATGTATATACACTCACTAGTCACTTTAATAGGAACACCTGTACTCTTGTTTATCCATGCAGTTATCCAGTATGATTATGCAGCTATGGATAAAAAGCTTCAATAATGTTCATGTCAAACTGAGGGGAAATGTGATCTCCGTGTGTTTGACTGTGGTACTTAACAGCAGATGTGCTGGCTTGAAAGTTTCAGAAACTGCTGATGTCCTGAGAATTTCACTCAAAGCAGTGTACAGAGAATAATGCAAATGAATGAAACATATGTAGATGTGTTCAGAAACACCTTGCTGAGAGAGTCTGAGCTGATGGCTAAATCAAATAGCCATATTTTACAAGTGAGGTGGAGCAGAAAAGAAGATGATGAACCCTGGAGCAGATGGGCTACAATGGCACAAGACCACATGGGGATTCTGAAGTAAAACATTGAAACGACAGAAAAACATTTTAACAGCATACACACACATACAGTACATGCTATATATACAGTATTGTTGTATGTATGTTGTACTGTATGTAAGGTGCAGATGGGATGGAAAATAACAAAAAATCGATATTTTTAATGGCCATTAAACCCTATTTAACTTTAGAATACAAAATCATTAAATCGGCCTGCAATAAATTTTCAAAATGGTCACTTTAAAAAATAGTTTTATAGCTAATTAATGACACCTGTAAAATGTAGTGAAAATGTGTCAGGCACTTTACTAAGTCACTTTATTTTGTTTCTGGCTTCATTTGTCACTCATTTGTGTATAAATGTAAGATTTAAAGGCAAGGCAATTATTATCAGTGCTGTCTTTGTCTGAGTCAGACTTGTTTATGACGCTCTCATTATCATCCTTTTAATCTGCCTCCACTTGTCCTGCAGAGCTTCTTTAAAACTGTCTGTCATGAGGAAGTAAAACACAGGGTTGAAGGCACTGTGTGCAAATCCAATTGGCCGTGTCACTATGAAAGCCCCATTGATGTAGTCTAAAACACACAATGACAAATTTAATTCAGGAAGCCGAGATGCAAAACGCACAATCCTCATTACATGGAGAGGTGTGTAGAGCAACAGGAACATGATAGTTGCGATCCGCACAATTCTTACTGGCCTTTGAAAAGACTTGCCACGCAATTCCTGTCTTTTCACTAGTACAGAAACCATCTTGTTTGATGACTGAAACAAAGCCACCAGTGGCATCACATATCCAGTTATAGTGAGAACTATGCTGTAGATCAGAATAACTCGGGGAACTCCCAGGCTCCCAAAATCACGACACACTGTCCAGCCATTTTGCTCCAAGTCCTGGATAATAAAGACGATGAGAGGAGCAATTTGAAGAGTCACCCAGATCCAGTTCAGGATGCTGATGATTAATGCAGCCTTGATAGTCAACAGGATGTGTTCTCGCTGTGGGTGACACATCAATAAGAACCGGTCCACACTTACCCACATCATGAAAAGGATGCTGGAGTACAGGTTCACATTGAGAATGTAACGATTAACTACACATAATGAAGAATTAAATTTCTTCAGGTTGTAAGCGTAGTTATAGGACAGCTCAGGTAAAGTGCACAGGAAGATGAGGTCAGACACAGACAGGTTAAACAGGTACACGTTAGTGGACTTCCAAGCAGGGAGGCAAAAGATGTAGCCTAGGACCACCACTAGGTTTCCGATGAATCCGATGGCAAATTCCAGACCGTACATTGGTGAGAGGTAATATTTCTCCAAAAGTGGAGTGACGACACTGGAACAGTTGTCCTGCATGAAGATTATTTTACATATAATTACTGCACATATATGGATGCTCTATTTTCATGCAAATGCAAGTATAATTTGCAGGTTAACAATGGTGTGGGTTTTTATTTTTGTTTCTTTGGTTGGTTGTTGTTGTTGTTTTTTTTTCCAATTTTCAAGCGTAACAATTTATAATTTTAGTCATTATAAATTGTTACTATTATAGATATTAAATTATCTAATGCAATTCACATTTCAATATAAATAGACTACTGTCTCTAAACACTCTATTATAAGAAAAGAACAAGTTTGTTGTGGCTGCTAAATGGCAAATCCTTCCATAATGCTTTTACAAAAATGTGCTGCATACACACAGCTATTACAGAAAATAAATGGAGTTAATTTGATTGGACACTTTTAGCCCTTGTTTACATTTGCACCATGTTAACACCTGCACCAAAGCTCATGAAAACACTTGTTTTTGTGTTCGCAACTTAGCCATGAAAATAGAGACCAAAATTCTCTGCGGTATGAAGATGTACACTGAGATTATACCTATGCATGAGCTAATGTCACACAGGGGATTCTCATCACATTAATGAGACTTATTTAAAGCAATTCTTTTTGCATGAAGCCTACTGGCCTATTATGCTTGTTTATAAAGCAAAGGTTTTAAAGGCCAGGTTTATTACCACTAAAACATTAGTATCTTATTTTACATTATAGACTGTATACAGTATAAATTATTTAAGTATAAAGATGAACATAATTTGGCTACACTCTGAGAAACTGAGGAACCATATCCTCTATAATTGTCCCTCTTGGTGAATCTTTAAAGGTTCTAAGTTCAAATTCTATAAAATATTTTTTCCGTATCAGAAATATTTCCCTTTACTTTTGTGGAAAATAAGAATCTTTAATTATCCAATGAAACCTCAAAGAATCCTTAAAGAATTGTGGAAAAGGTTAAGTAGTGAAAATAAATTTGCAACCAACCAATTGAGAGGGAATTTATACAAAATCAAGCTAATTTATAGGTAAAATGTATGTAAGTTATACCTGAACAAGTTTTTAAGAATAAACTAAATTTTATTCTTTTACAGTATGTAGTATTTTGCTTAACCACTTTTCTTGCTAAATATTAAAAAATAATAATGAAATATTTTTATATTTTCATTATTAATAATGAAAATATAAAAACCTTATCAATCTTTTTGAATAATGAGTAGAAGTACTCATTAATTAAAATGTATACGCATTATCTAGTACAAATTTCCTGCCTCTAAGCATGTATATTTGAAGCGTTCTTACCATCACGCTGTTTGGTCTGCTGGCTTTGGGAGACTGAACTCAGCTTTTCAGGGCTCTTTATTCCCAAAATCTCAGCACCACCCATTTGTAGCACATCATCATTAAGTGTAAAATGTACACTGTATTTATTTGGTATTTTTCTAACCTGAGATCTGATGCAATGACACACTGATGCAACCTGATGCAACGATCACTTTGCTGTTTTTCTTCTTTCTTTCTTTCTCTGCCTCTTTGTCTTTCACTCCTGTTGATTTGTTATTGTCATTTCTGCAATCTGTGTAATTGTGCAAATAAAGAGTTTAAGTTTCGTTAACACAACCTGAATCGATTTGTAGAAGCTTTTGCAAATGCCCTTTACAGTAAGGTTTTATTCCAGCTGTACAGTCTTTGCATATTCATGGTGGTAATGCATTGCAAGCAGAAACACCTGAAGTGAACTTGCGTATGCAAAATGAGTTAAATGTCTCAATGAACCTCGATAGTAGTTTATGCCAGTTTAATTGTTAACACTCTTCAGCTCAAGGTTTTTACTATATTGAACACCAGCATTCCTAAAATACAAAGTTGTTTTGTGTTTACTGTTCAGTTTCCTGAAAGTTAATCAGGTTTTAGTATCAGAGAGACAGCAATCACCAGATGGATCATTAGCCTGTCTGGTGTAGAGTAACTATCATTAAAATTTTGTTTCGGAGCAGATAAGCTTTGTTGTCCTCACCCATCATTGAATCTTGGGTGCCAAAAACCCTGCCAATGGATCATGGTTTATTCCTCCTCAATCCACTACTGGTAAGTACTAACCACAAATGAAAAGCCTTACCATGTCGTAGACAACCTAACCCAGTGGTCTAGACCAGTGGTCCCCAACCCCCGGGCCACGGACCGGTACCGGTCCGTGGACCAAATGGTACCGGGCCGCCCAAGGAACATTAAATTATTTCCGTTTTATTTACTGTGGTGTATTTCTCTCGGGTTTGTGCGACTTTCCGTGGACGAGAGGTTAACCGGGAGCTGAGAGACGTCACCTTAAGCTGCCCCATGCGCAAAATATCGTGATATCGAGTCGGGATTAGGTGACGTCTGGAGCTGAGTGGCTGCAAGCGGCAGTGGCGTTGTAGCTTTGGAGGAGAGAAGGTGCGTATCGCTCTTCTCTCTGTTCACCGGTACTTTCTCATGTTTAACAGTGCTTGGTGTACGTGTATATTGTGTTTGCTCAAATTTAACCCACAAATTAGCAAAAATGAGTACGACATAGACGTCATTAGAAAGTTAGAAACTCTGCCGGTGTTCTGGATTAAAGACATGGCGGAATACACTGAGATTTCCACCACAGCACTTAAATCCCTATTGCCATTTCCGACATGCTATCTGTGTGAAGCGGGGTTTTCTGCAGTGACAGCAACCAAAACAAAACAGCGGAATAAACTGGACATAAGCAACACACTTCGGGTGTCATTGTTTCCTATTACCCCAGATGGAACCATCTCGTTGCAAAGAAACAAGCTCAGGGTTCTCATTGATTTAGCGTTGTAGTGAGTTAAAAAGGCATGTTTAAATACAATTAAATTTAAATGATTCATTTTAATTTAATTGTATAGCCGCCACCCCCCACCTCCAGCAGGCCGCGGTAAAATTATCAAACATTGACCGGTCCGTGGCGAAAAAAAGGTTGGGGACCACTGGTCTAGACAATAATGATTTGTCCTTCAGGTCTTCATGCTTCCTTACGTATGCATCTATCAAGCTAACACTAAGAACCTGTTGGCTTACAGTCTAATATCTCACATATCTTCAAAATCAATGTAACTTTATCCTTGAGAAGTCATAATGCTTTGGCTCATCAGTATATATCTGTAACTATATTTATCACCAAATATTATACCTATATGTAAAAAAGTAATTGCCCTTTAAATTTAATAATAGTTTGTACCAGCTTTTGCAGCAACACCTGCATCCAAATGCTTCCTGTACTGGAGACCTGTCTTTCACACCACTTTGGAGGAATTTTGGCCCACTCTTCTTAGCATAATTGCTCCCATGGTGTGTAGTTCAGGATGATTCCTCCCCAGGAAATCTGCCAAAGCCAACTGCAGGCCTTGCATGTGGACTCTAACTTAAATGGTTGAAGTGCCAGATATCAATGCGTGATCCACATATTGGCATCTTTCATGTACTGGCATACTTCATGGAGTGGGACATGGTCAAAACCGAGGGCGAAAGCTTGTCCAAGCAGGTATTATATGAGGGTGAGGCCTGCCCACTTTATGGTCAGACACTATTTCTTAAATGTTTTTTAAGCTCTCACACAGAGAGCTTTTGGCTGATGTACATTACAGCCCCTAGCCTTCTGTCCAATGCCTCAGTCTGGAAAACAATGGGGAGAGTAAAATCAGGAGAATGTAAGAGAATAGTTTGCCACAAAATCCAGCTTTTACTTTAATATATCGTCGCTGTCAGGCAGAATCCTCATATCTCCAAAACCGTTATTTTTCAGGAAATTAAAAAAACGCCGTACCTTATCTGCAGTGCACAGGGTTTAGTCCGCGTTGCAGTGGATTGCAGTGGAGCCCAGTGTTTTGAAGACATTTACCTCAGAAAACGTGTTGATTCGTTGCGACTCTTCTTGAGGAGAAATATGCCGCGAAGCTCTCCCGCGGAGTGAAGAAGAGGTGGACAGTTGAAGTGTCCAATGGAGTTATGAGATTTGCTCTCAAGCTATTTTCAAGACTTTAGATTGGTTAATAACTTGTAAAAATAGCACCCACGTGGGGACTGACCAATAGCATCGATATGTGAAAAAATATTAAATTGACAAAATTTGGACATACGAGGTTTCCGCCTGACAGCGATGATAGAACCCTGTTGGCATTTTTCCATCCACTGGACCAGATCTCATACTCCCTTTATAGTAAGACCAGTCAAATGACTGGGAACATTTATCAGACACCCTTATCCAGAAGGACTTACAACTTTATTTCAATTTATACAACTGAGCAATTGATGGTTAGGTGCCTTGCTGAGGGGGCCAGAATTTGCAGCTTGGTGGACCTGGGATTTGAACTCATGACCTTCTGATCAGTAGTCTAACACCTTAACCGCTAGGCCCCAATTGTAGCTTCCTGATTAAATTGGTGACACATCTTCACCAAGTGGAATCCCAGATACTGTACTTCCACATGTCCAGCCATACACATTGGGTTTGCTGTGAGCTCTTTCCATCTCCTTCTCTCTCCTCTCAGCCATCATCAAAGCCTCAGGGACCACCTCTCTAAAAGGTTTAAGGAGAATGAAATGGTACATCTCTATCCATTTGCCAAATTCAACATCCTTAACCTGCCATGTAACCTTAAATGGTCCTTGCCAATTGGTGAGATTATTTTTAAAAGTTTGAATAAACCATTAAATAAGCTCACTGAATGCTAGTATAAATCGATTTCCTCCCTAATAATTCATACAGTTTGCAAAGAGTGACATAAAGGATGTACCTTTTATGCTGAGATATTGCAGAGAGGCACTGGGTATTGCCAGTTATAGTTCTTTAAAACTAATACAAAACATTGAGTTGTTTCCTCTTGGTTTGAATGCTATGCATCACTCTTTTATTTTGATAACTGCAAAATAGGGATAGGAGAGTGTAACAATGGGCTGAACCTACTGACCCTCAATTACTTTCACTTGGACAAAGGCAAAGGTTAAATGCGGGGAAAACCAAAGAACTGGTGGTGGATTTCCATAGGCACAAACAAATTTTATTACCCCGGTGATCATTCAGGGAAAGGACATCGAGAGAGTGGACTCTTACAAGTGTTCATCTGAACAGCAAACAGGACTGGACAGTCAATACTGAGGCAATCTCTAAGAAAGGACAGAGCAGACTCTTTTGCTGAGGAGACTAAGGTCTTTTGGAGTGCAGGGAGAGCTACTGAAGACCTTTTTTGACTCTGTGGTGGCTTCAGCCATATTCTATGGTGTGGTCTGCTGGTGTAGCAGCATCTCTACTGCAGAAAGGAAGAGACTGGACAAACTGATCAGGAAGGCAAGCTCAGTCCCGGGGACTCCTCTGGACACTGTACAGGAGGTGGGAGAAAGGAGGATGGTAGCAAAACCCTTGGGTTGACACCAATTTGTCACACTTCCTGATGGCAGATATGTTTTAAAGACTGATGGATTGTGTTATAGGTGGTCCTATAACACCACATGTGGTCCTAAAGTGTTGGCAGGCCACATGGTGAACGCAGCTAAATGTGTTAATGAATGGGTGGATGTATGATATCAGGGCTTCCATTTGGATGCAGATACACCCCCAAATAAATGAGACTTCCTTAAATGCAGCTTTCCCAAACCCCAAGACAAAAAAAAGGGGGAGGCAGTTCCTAGGAATAACGGGATATTGTCACAGGTTTGTGCCTAATTTGCTGGGACTTCACCAGCACACTGTCTGATCTCACTAAATCACCTCTAAATGGCCTCTGATACACTTTCTAACTTTTCCCACTTTTTTGTGGTGCAGACTGACATGTAAGACAGAGGGCTGGAGGATGTTTTGTCCCACATGATGAAGAGGGACAAAGTGACTGTTCAGTCACTTGTTGCTAGCATTAGAGCCATTTAAGTTCAATGTGGTCTGCATTCTGGGGCCAGGACAGTAGTGGCTAACTTCCTCTCCTAACAGAGAAGACAGTCACAGTCCAGACAGTTCCACGACCTGCGTCAGGCATTTAGGTTTCTATGGCAGTTGGGGGTGTAGTTTGGGGGATTGGGAGTATAGGGAAATGGGCAATTAATGTGGCACACCTGTTGCTTATTTTTGTTAGCTTATATTAAGATATTCTTGCTCGCTCACTCTCACCCCTCTGAGCTGGGCTGGTTTGTGTGTGTATCAGAGCCTGAGTTAAATGAAGCCATAAGCAGCCAGGCCTCGGTTGTCCTGTTTTTTCCCTTTTATTCCCATGCTGTGGTATTACAGAGTAAAAGAGCTCACATGCAATCTCACAGTGAGTAACAGAGGACTTTATGACCAATAAAAAAAATTTGAATTCTTTGTGCTTACTTTGGCAGACAGATAAATGGCATGTTAGTCATGTAATAGGAAAAGATGTGCGACATTTTCATGCCAAGGAACACAGGTGATTGAATGTTGGCTTTAGGTTTTTAAATATAATTTGCTATTAATTCTGTGATATGTCAAGAGCAATTCTGGCAAGGAAAGGATGCGATCCCTTCACAAGCCCAGCCCATTGATGGTGTCCCACTATGGCTAGACTTTCCAAAAAAGTCAGTAAATATCATAAAGTTTAATTTGTCAGGTTTATTTCAAAATGCTTTAAAATGCTATAAGACTGTGATGGAATTTTAAATTCATTTTCTATGCTGTTGACACTGTTTGACTTTTCAGACTTTTTGTGATGACTTTTTAAGTTGTTTGAATCCATAGAGGTCCACAAAATTAAAGGTTTCACAACTTGGCTGGTTTAGGAGTTACATATATCATTACATATACTGTACATATCATATAAGAAAATTAGTAAGATTTTGCTTTTCCAAAGATTGAGAGTGTTAGTCGGTAAAACCGGTTTTTAGTTTTATTGTGAATATGTTGCTTCAGTATTATTAGTTCAAGTTCATAACAGCTGACCTTTTTATTTGTCTCACTGTCACACGCTTGCAGTCTCAAAAAGGTTATCCACATAAAGTTATTTATAGTTGGAGCACTCCTTCAGTATGAAGTGTTTATCTGGTACAACAAAACCAAAAAATACACTGTGTACTATCAGTGTATACATATAGATCAGATAAAGAACAATAGTTGTATGGTAGATCAGTCCCACAAAAGGTAATGTGATGGTGATTTTCATGGTTGTCGTCACAGTAGACATGGGTGACTTGTTTCTCTATTGTAAAGAGAATGGTTATTCAAATTACGTACATAACAAGTCATGCTCTGTTGCTCTGTGTTGCCAAGCCATCTGCTTAGCCTTTAGCCAAGTAATTTTCCCATCATATAAATTTATAATAAGTATCATTTATTCTGAAAATGATAAGGTACAAGTTATAGATCAATCAGAACCCAGGAACCCAGAACTTAACTACTTGGAAATAACAAGAATGAAACACTAAAAAAAAGCACAACAGTATAAATGATAATCAGAAGTTATGATTTTCACATTTAGTTTTTAGATTATTTAGAATATTTGAAAATGTATTGGGGCACGGTGACTTAGTGGTTAGCACGTTCGCCTCACACCTCCAGGGTTGGGGGTTCAATTCCCTCCTCCGCCTTGTGTGTGTGGAGTTTGTATGTTCTCCCCATGCCTCGGGGGTTTTCTCCGGGTACTCCGGTTTCCTACACCGGTCCAAAGACATGCATGGTAGGTTGATTGGCAAATTCTGGAAAATTGTCCGTAGTGTGTGATTGCGTGAGTGAATGAGAGTGTGTGTGTGCCCTGTGATGGGTTGGCACTCCATCCAGGGTGTATCCTGCCTTGATGCCCGATGGCGCCTGATATAGGCACAGGCGCCCCGTGACCCGAGGTAGTTCTGATAATCGGTAGAAAATTAGTGAGTGAGAATGAAAATGTATTTACAATAAATTGTATGATAAAACATCATTACATTTTTGGGGTTTTCTTACATTATTGTACATTAAAGATATTCTTTGTAATTTTGTGTTTTTACTATAGTCTTGCTCTTGCCAATCCCTCTGATGATCTGAATGCTTTATGCTGTACTTCATCTGTTCCAGTTCAGGTTTGAGACCTGGCCAACAATTCTGGTCAGAATGCCTGCATTACAGTGATCTGCTGTCATGCTGGCATGGACCATTATCTGCATGAACACCCTGCTCCAGCAGGGATTTGTTTATATTTTGTGCCATGTCTTTGTTTATGTTTTGTGCTCACTCATGTTTGCCCCGCCCCATCCTTATCCTGTTCCTGTCTCTGCACACCTGTTCTTCCTGTCTTTGTTAATTACACCACCTATTTATTTCTGCTGTTTTGCATGTGCCTTTGCTGAGTCCTTGTTGTTTGATACTTGCTGTTCTCAGAACTGTACAGCTGAATTAATAAGTCACCTTACAGACATGTCTTTTTTTACATAAATTTCAGACAGTTAATATTATGAAATATCATGGATATCATCACAACACAAAAGACATTCAACAAATGTGACAAGCTATATGTATATTCATTAAAGATGACCTGCACTGTAAACTATATATAAGTTTCATTATCATATTGACCAAAAGTAAAATTTTTATATACAATCAATGGTCACTTAACCAATCTTTATAACCATAACATTAATTAAATGTCCAATTAATAGCAAATGAATTGACATGGGTTTTTCAGTGCTGTCTTTGCCTGAGTCAGACTTGTTTATGACGCTCTCATCATTATCCTTTTAATCTGCCTCCACTTGTCCTGCAGAGCTTCTTTAAAACTGTCTGTCATGAGGAAGTAAAACACAGGGTTGATGGCACTGTGTAAATAGGCAATTGGCCTCGACACTATGAAAGCTGAATTGATGTAGTCTACAACACACTGTGACAAATTTAAGTCAGGAAGCCGAGACACAATACGGACAATCCTCATTACATGGAGAGGTGTGTAGAGAAACAGGAACATGATTGCTGCAGACCTCACGATCCTTACTGGCCTTTGGAAAGATGTCCCAAGCACTTCCTGTCTTTTCACTAGTACAGAAACCATCTTCTGTGATGCTAGAAACAAACCTATAAGGGGAAACACATATCCACTTATAGTGAGAACTATGCTGTAGATCAGAATAACTCGGGGAACTCCCAGGCTCGCAAAATCACTGCACACTGTCCAGTTATTTTGCTCCAAGTCCTGGATAATGAAGACGACGAGAGGAGCGATTTGAACAGTCACCCAGATCCAGTTCAGGATGGTGATGCACAGTGAGGCCTTGAGAGTCAACAGGATGTGTTCTCGCTGTGGGTGACACATCAACAAGAACCGGTCCACACTTACCCACATCATGAAAAGGATGCTGGAGTACAGGTTCACATGGAGGATATAACGATTAACTACACATAGTGAAGAATTGAATTTCTTCTGGTTGTAAGCGTAGTTATAGGACAGCTCAGGTAAAGTGCACAGGAAGATGAGGTCAGACACAGACAGGTTAAACAGGTACACGTTAGTGGACTTCCAAGCAGGGAGGCAAAAGATGTAGCCTAGGACCACCACTAGGTTTCCGATGAAGCCGATGGCAAATTCCAGACCGTACATTGGTGAGAGGTAATATTTCTCCAAAAGTGGACCCAAGACACTGGAACAGTTTTCCTGCATGAAGATTATTTTACATATAATTACTGCACATAAAGAGCTCAATTTTCCTGCCAGTGTAAGTGGTATTTGCTGGTTAACAATGTTATTTTTTAGTCTGTTGCTATACACACAAATATATATAAAAATGCATCTTATGCCAAATTATCGCAAGACAGAATAAACAGATTTGTCTGTGCTTCATTTGTTACTTCATAAATAAAACACATAACACATTGACAAATAAAACATTACTAATGGCTTCTCCTAGAAATTTTCCAAACCACTTCTAGAGTTTTAGTTTCTGGGTGAAACCTAGAACAGAATATTTCCATACAATAATTAAGCTAATAAACAAGCATTAGGTGGATAAATGTAACACTGCCAACCCAATTATTAGATTATATATAATATATAATAGCCTTTATCAGTATTGGTAATCATTACTTTGTAGAAATTATCTAATACAAATGATGTTTCTAAAATGATGTATATTTAAATAATTCTTACCATTGTGTTGTTTGGTGTAATTACTCCAGATGTGAGTCAGTTTTTTTGGTTCCTTATATTAAAACTGTCAGCACCACCCATTTGTAGCATCATCATTACAGGTAACATGTACACTGTATTTATTTTTATCTAGCCAGATCATGCAATGACACATGGATTTGCATGTGGATTTGAATTTGTTGCTGCTTCTTTGTTTCTGCTCCGTTTCTGGTCTCATCACTCCTGTTGATTTGCTAATTGTCATTTCTGCGACCTGTGTGTAGATGGAAACATGGTAAGTTTTGTTGACTCAAAATTGTTGACTCAACTCATTGTTGAGTTTAATGGCGCTAGCGGCACAAACAGCATGCACGCTGAGATATTCGCCATTGCTCATCTTCTCCACACTACTATGAGCCACCTGGACTGCAGAAAAGGGAATTATGCAAAAATGCTGTTTGTGGACTACAGTTCAGCGTTCAACACCACAATTCCCTCCACTCTCACCTTTAAGTCGGAGGTCCTGGAACCCTGCCACTGTGTCAATTGATCTCGAACTTCCTGACAGACAGACCACAAGCCGTAGGGGTGGGCAAACACACCTCATCCACCCTCACCCTCAGCACTGGAGCCCCCCGGGGTTGTGTTCTGAGCCCCCTGCTGTACTCACTGTACACATATGACTGTGTAGCCACTTCCAACTCCACCATCATCATCAAGTTTGCTGACGACACTGTTGTGGTGGGCCTGATCTCCAACAACGACGAGATGGCCTACCTACAGGAGACCTGGAGAGATGGTGCCAGGAGAACAGTCTTCTCCTGAACGTCAGCAAGACTAAGGAGTTGATAGTGGACTTCAGCACAAAGCAGGAGCGGCCATACCAACTGCTAAACATCAACGGGACCCCACATCAACACCCTGGTGAAGAAGGCCCGGCAGCGTCTGTACCACCTGAGACGCTTAAGGTACTTCAAACTACCCTCTCAGGTGCTAAAGACTTTCTACACCTGCACCATTGAGAGTGTCCTGACGGTAGCATCACTTCCTGGTTCGGGAACAGCCCTCCAGAGGGTGGTGCAGTCAGCTGAACGTACCATCCACATTGAGCTCCCTGACCTGCAGGACATCTACAGCATGCGGTGCCGGACCAGAGCCAGGAAGATTCTAAAGGATCTCAGCATCCCAACAATGGACTCTTATCTTTGTTGCGTTTAGGGAAACGCTTCCGCTCCCTGAAAGCAAACACAGAGAATGAGGAGAAACTTCTTCCCGCAGGCCATTCAGAGTTTAAACTAGGGATGCACCACTTTTTCTCTTCCGATCCGATTCCGATACCAGCGTTTGCCGGTATCGGCCGATACCGATCCGATATCTGTGTTCTTTTCTACCTTTAAAACTAAAGAATGTATACAACTCGTTTAGTTATTAAGATGTATTTGTTTCTGGCAAAGAAATACAAAAATGCCCATTACTGGATGAAAAATGAAAACACAAGAAACCTTAAAAAAGTATTAATGCAGTAGCAAACAGTACTTTTAACAGTTACTGGTATAACAATCTAAACCATATATACTGCAATTATTAAATTAAATTACTTTCTGAAGAAAAGGCAATATTTTAAAGTGACTCTTAAATTAGAACTCTTGAAACACAATGCAAAATGTATTAAACAGTAAACCTTGCACCCAAATGAGCGACATGTTTAACGCGCTGAGGTAAACGGAAAGGTGCCTGTCTGTCGCAGGCGGTTGTGCAACATATTTCCCATAAAATTTATTATATTTATTTCATTGATGTAATTTAATATATAAGTGTATTTTTCTTATAAGTTTAAGCAATAGTCTATGACAGGGGTCACCAACGCGGTGCCCGCGGGCAGCTGGTCGCCCTCAAGGAGCACTTAAGGCGCCCGCGAGGCATGTTCTAAAAATAGCACTGGTCAAAATATAGTTCCGTCTAAAAAAAAATTTCTTGCTGTAGTTTTTGAATAAAAAATGCTTGCATTAATGTAGATTTTAAAATGACTATATTTAATTTCATTTTATTTAATTTAAAAACAATGTAAACAAAAATGTTTTATGTATATAACAAACTCTGGCCTTTTCTGAAGTCAAATGTCAATATTGCGCGCACGTCACATCCGACTCCTGACACAAGGACGCGGTGCAGCAACAATGAGGAGTCAGTTGTGATTTACCCCAAAAACATGGCAGAAAAGCGACAGAAAACGTACCATTTTCACGGTGTTTGGGAGGAAAAGTTCTTTTTTACACCAGTCAAAGATAAGTGTGTGTGTCTCATTTGCGGGACGACTGTTGCGACGGCAAAGCGGCACAATGTGGCAGGACACTTCAGTACGTGTCACAAAAGTTTCAATGCTAACTACCCATCCGGCAGCACATTAAGGGCAGAAAAAGACGGTAAAAATTCTTTCATGCAAGTGGACATGACATGCACTGCTGAGCAACTAAGTGCTCTGTTCAACTTGGATGCTGGACAGGTAAAGATCCTAACATTGCAAAATGACCTTCACCTCAAAGCCCATCAGTCTGCATCAAACGTTTTGTTCCTTGTGGACACAGAAAAATACAGTGGTATATGCACAGCAGCTATGAAAGTTGCCTGCCTTTTTGGTTCAACCTTTCTCTGTGAATCAGCCTTTTCTAACATGAGCTTTATCAAGAACTAACACAGAACATGCCTTACTGATGCACATTTACAAGACTCACTCAGACTTGCAGTGTCAAATTATTCACCAGATTACAGTACAATGGTGAGCAGAATGCAGTGCCAGGCTTCCCACTAACAGACATTTACAGACAAAGAAGAGATAACATGTTCATTGAAAACACCATAACATTAAACTAAAAATGGTGCACAGAAATGTGAAAAATTTTTCAAAAAAGACTAGATAACTTCTTGTGACTTGATTAATGATTTCCTTGACATTACTTCCTGACTTTCAAATGTTGGAACAGATAAACATAAATAAATGCATGTTTAAATATTCCTACCGTCATTGTTGTATAAATCATTGTTAATAATTGTGGGGAATAATTAACATTGACATGTGAGCAGTCTCTTCACCATATTATTATTATTATTATTATTAATATTATTATTATTATCATTAAAAAGTGATCTGTACAATTTTGCTATTGAGGAAGTTTGTATCAAACAGGTACTCAGTTCCCTTAAAGTAGCCCTCAGTCTTAAAACGGTTGGTGACCCCTGGTCTATGATGTTTGCTGTTCATTAATCAACAACTACGGGCATGGGCATCGGAAGTAAATAAAAAAGTGGGCGTGTCCTGTCCCATCCAGACGTGTTTCAAGCGCGATAAGCGGGTGGGTGTCCGTGCTAAGCTAAAATCAAACCCTAGCCGGCCGACTCTCCCATCCATTCTACTAGCCAACGTTTGCTCCCTGGACAATAAACTGGACTACATCCAACTCGAACGCTCTACACAGAGAGAGATTAGAAACTGCTGCATGTTTGTTTTCACGGAGACATGGCTCAGCGACAGAGTTTTGGACGCCGGCATTCAGCTAGACGGGCTAACTTCATTTAGAGCCGACAGAAATGCAGCTTACTTTGAGTAATGCAGTTTACTCCTAGCACTAATGCTAAAGAGGCACTAAGTGAGCTATACGGAGCTATTAGAGACCTACAGAATGTTCACCCCGATGGACTGTTTATCATCGCCGGAGATTTCAATCATGCAAATCAGTGCTCCCTAAATTCCATCAACATGTGCACTTTGCTACGAGAGGTGAAAACACGCTGGATCTTGTTTACACAAACATTCCCGGCGCGTACCGTGCAGAGCCCTGCCCCCACCTCGGCTACTCAGACCACATCTCTGTTATGCTAATTCCAGCATACAGACCACTCGTCAGACGCTCAAAACCGGTTCTAATCCTGGCCAGCAGGAGCCACCTCTGCTCTTCAGGACTGCTTTGAGTGCACTGACTGGAATATCTTCAGGGAGGCTGCAACCAACGGTGACTCTGTCAACTTGGAGGAGTACGCGTCAACAGTGACCAGTTACATCGGCAAGTGCATTGATGACGTGACCGTCTCCAAGACCATCACTACATGCTCCAACCAGAAGCCGTGGATGACTGCTAACGTGCGTGCGCTGCTGAGGACTAGAGACCTAGCCTTCAGAACAGGGGACAGGGCGGCCCTAAGAACAGCAAGGGCCAAACTGTCCCGAGCCATCAGAGAGGCAAAGCGCGCACACGCCCAGACAATCCACAGCCACTTCCAGGACAGCGGAGACACCCGGAACATGTGGCAGGGCATACAGGTGATCACGAACTACAAGACCGCTTCACCTGCCTGTGATAGGGATGCCTCCCTCCCAGACACGCTGAATGACTTCTACACTTGGTTCGAGGTACAGAACAACGTAACGGCAAGGAAGACCATCCCTCCCCCCGACGACCAGGTACTCTGTCTATCCACGGCCGACGTGAGGAGATCTCTATGCAGAGACAACATTCCTGGCAGGGTGCTCAGAGAATGTGCAGAACAGCTAGCGGATGTCTTTACGGACATCTTCAACATTTCTCTGAGCAGCGCTGTTGTTCCTACGTGCCTCAAGACAACCACCATTGTCCCCGTCCCAAAGAAGTCTACAGTGTCCTGCCTCAATGAGTATCGTCCCGTCCCACTCACACCCATAGTTATGAAGTGCTTCGAGAAGCTTGTCAAGAGGCACATCAAGACCCAGTTACCACCCTCACTGGACCCCCTACAGTTCGCATATCGTCCAAACCGCTCCACAGACGATGCCATTGCCACAGCCCTCCGTTTAGCCCTCACCCATCTGGACAATAAAGACACTTATATACGAATGCTGTTCATAGACTTTAGTTCAGCATTCAATACAATCATCCCTCAGCACCTGATTGAGAAGCTGAGCCTGCTGGGACTAAACACCTCCCTCTGGAACTGGATCCTGGACTTTCTGACTGGGAGACCTCAGTCAGTCCGGATCGGGAACAGCATCTCCAGCACCACAACACTGAACACTGGAGCTCCTCAAGGCTGCATACTCAGTCCACTGCTGTTCACTCTGCTGACTCACAACTGTGCAGCAATGCACAGATCGAATCATATCATCAAGTTCGTCGATGACACGACTGTGGTGGGTCTCATCAGCAAGAACGACGAGTTAGCATACAGAGAGGATGTGCAACAGCTAACTACCTGGTGTAGAGCCAACAACCTGTCTCTGAATGTTGATAAAACTAAAGAGATGGTTGTTGACTTCAGGAGAGCACAGAGCGACCACTTTCCACTGAACAATGACGGATCATTGGTAGAGATCGTCAAGAGCACCAAATTTCTTGGTGTTCTTCTAGTGGAGAACCTCACCTGGTCACTCAACACCAGCTCCATCACCAGCTCTACTTCCTACAAAGGCTGAGAAAGGCTCATCTCCCTCCCCCCATCCTGACCATGTTCTACAGTGGGACCATTGAGAGCATTCTGAGCAGCTCCATCACTGTCTGGTTTGGGAACTGCACCATCTCGGATCGCAAGACCCTGCAGCGGATAGTGAGGACAGCTGAGAAAATCATTAGAGTCTCTCTTCCCTCTATCATGGACACTTACACCACACACTGCATCCACAAAGCAGACAAAAAGCACAACAGCATTGTGGATGAACCCACACACCCCTCACACACACTCTTCACCCTCCTGCTGTCTGGAAAAAGGTACCGAAGCATTCTGGCCCTCAGGACCAGACTGTGTAACAGTTTCTTCCCACAAACCATCAGACTCCTTAATAAATGAACTGAACTATACTGGGCACAACATATACACGCATATCATCTATATGGACTGCACAGACCTACACCACATACACACACTTCTAATATACATCTATCAACTTGTTTACATGCTGCTTACATTCATCAAACTGTTTACATGCTTACTGTTTACAAACTGTTTACATGCTGTTTTGCACACCTTTTTACTTCTTTGCTCTTTGCACACACTGTCTAACATTTCAGTAATTTTGCTCATACTGTACAATATTTCAGTTGTTGCTGTTTTTGCACAATCTTATACACTATCTCAGGGACCTGCTGCTAAGAAACTGTGTTCATTCTAATATTACTGCATGCAATATTGTCTGAACTTACAGTATTTACACTGGTCAGTCGGCGCTGTTTTTTGTTTACTGTCTTTTGTGTATTGTCTTTTTTGTATTTTGTGTATTGTCTTGTAACCTATTGTCTGCACTGTCTTTTGTCCTGCACTGTCTTGTCTGTCTTGTTTGTATTGTCCTGCACTGTCTTGTCTGTCTTGTCCTGCACTGTTTGCACCAGGTTGCACAGTTGCACTTTATGTGGCTAGGACTAACTTACTAAGTCCTTAGCCCTGTCTTTGTTTTATGTAGCACCTTGATCCTGGAGAAACGTTGTTTCATTTCATTATGTACTGCAACAGCTATATATGGTTGAAATGACAATAAAAGCTTCTTGACTAGACTTGGCAGGGGGGCACGGTGGCTTAGTGGTTAGCACGTTCGCCTCACACCTCCAGGGTTGGGGTTCGATTCCCGCCTCCGCCTTGTGTGTGTGGAGTTTGCATGTTCTCCCCATGCCTCGAGGGTTTCCTCCGGGTACTCCGGTTTCGTGCCCCGGTCAAAAGACATGCATGGTAGGTTGATTGGCATCTCTGGAAAATTGTCCGTAGTGTGTGATTGCGTGAGAGAATGAGAGTGTGTGTGTGCCCTGCGATGGGTTGGCACTCCATCAAGGGTGTATCCTGCCTTGATGCCCGATGATGCCTGAGATAGGCACAGGCTACCCATGACCCGAGGTACTTCGGATAAGCGGTAGAAGATGAGTGAGAGTGAGTGAGTGAGTGACTTGACTTGGCCCTTGAACCACATATAATGGTTCCGACGCACATGGATTTCTAGAAGCATGAGCGTGGTCAATGCTGTAGGTAAAACACGGAATGGAGTTTAATTTATTAGGGCATTTCTCAAGCAGAATGGATTCGACTGGCGGAAAAGTGCGATACCCATGTCCCCATATCGACTCTGAAAAGTGTGATACCCATGACCATGGATATAGGATTTGGATCTGTCACGCACCACCGATACCCGATCCACTCAAAATGCTTGGATCGGCGTCGATACCGATCCAAAATATCGGATCGGTGCATCCCTAGTTAAACCAGGAAACACCCATGATCTAGTACTGGACACTGTTTTCTGCACACCTCTTTTGCACTATGACAACACTAACTCTGGACTGTCACTTTAACTCTGGACTTGCACAGCACAGTGCCACTTTATACACACTATGGACACATACGCACATGGACAATTTAAGGACAATCATTAAAACCATATGCATTTATGTACATACATTATTTCTCACATATATTTTCATATTTTTATATTTGATATAGTTTTTATATAGTTTATACTTTTTATTTATCCACATCATTTTAGTTTTTTTTTTTTTTTATCCCTAATTGCATTCCTTTTATACTTGAATACCGGACAGATGCAAAAAGCATTTCACTGCATGTCGTACTCTGTATGTGTGTGTATGTAACAAATAAAAAATTTGTTTAATTTGATTTGATTTGAGGTCCACAAAATTAAAGTTTTTTAATTTGTGTTTTTACTATAGTCTTGCTCTTGCCAATCCCTCTGATGATCTGAATGCTTTATGCTGTACTTCATCTTTTCCAGTTCAGGTTTGAGATCTGGCCAACAATTCTGGTCAGAATGCCTGCACTACAGTGATCTGCTGTCATGCTGGCATGGACCATTATCTGCATGAACATCAGGGGCCTGTTTCAGAAAGCAGGTTAAGTGAAAACTCTGAGTATGTTAACCCTGAAATGAGGGAAACTCTGGGTTTTCCATTTCAGAAAAGGAGGTATGTTAAACCAGAGAAAGCAGGTTAAGCTAAGCCCGTTTCTGAAAGAGAGGTAACTTATACTCAGAGTCAGTTACCATAGTAACTTACTCTGTGAACATAACCTGGTCAGGAGCGGGTTTTCTTCCGTAAACCCAGAGTTTCTATCGGTCTCCTCCCCTAAAGAGGAAACGACGTTTAAACACCTCATTCATTGCCCACATTTCAGTTACGTAGAGAGTATCAAAGGGAATGGAATTAATTTGTAGAGAGTTACATTTACATCCGGAGAGATTTTTTTGTCATATCCCTATGCATTTTTATTTGAGCGGTAACGTTTTTTTTTACAGTCAATAAGATGCCACGGCCACGCCTGTATAAACTCTGGCCACCCCTGTGGCCACCCCTGTGGCCTCCCCTAGTATGAATTTGAATTTAAATGCATAATGGAAATTCACAATAGTTCATGACATGAAAAATAAATAAATAAATAAAATGAAGCACACGCTGCAGCCACCAAAAAAGATTGTAGATTGACTGGCTCATTAACCAGAAACAAAGCTAAATAAGTATAACACACACTAAACTGATTTTTTTTTTTGTGCCACCCCAAGATTTGCTGTGGCCTCCTCTGGCCACCCCTATTAAAAGTTTCTGGGGTGCCACCGAATCTCATCCATCCTTACATCAGCCATCGCGGCCGTGCTCTTACATCCGAGCAGATGCTTTGTGTTGCCTTACGTTTCTTTGCAAATAGTTTTGTGTATAACATCTGGGATGCAGAACATATTAGTAAGGCTACTGTTTGCAGAGCGGTCAGGAAAGTGTGCCTTGCTCTTAAGCGCTTTCTGACCATTTTTGTGTTGTTTCCTGATAAAATAAAATTCTGTTCTTCCGGTTTCACCTCTGATATTATAACAGTTGGGAATTTACTCTAAAATAGTTCTTAATTACTAACTACAAATTACATCTTTAAAAAGTCTAATTAGATTAATGTAATAATTACTATCTCTAGAAAGTATTGGTCTACTTACTAATTTGGTCTACTTACTTATTAATTACTTTCTAAATCCCAAATCAATCTCAACCACTTGAACAATAAGGACAGACAAGAAACTGCACTTCTAATGCTGTCAAATAAACAATATACAATTGTATGAATTATCCTTGAATTGACCAAAGTGTGTAACTAAAGGGAAAAGTTTACATTAAAATATACCTTTTAAAGGTATATATGTATGTATATAGATAGATAGATAGATAGATAGATAGATAGATAGATAGATAGATAGATAGATATAGATATATAGATAGATATTTTTAAATAAAAAATACACCTTTTAAATTTTGATGTTAAATCCACTATTGTTTTATACAGCAGTGTTGCTTTTTTTTTTTAATACGTGTTCAAATTCTCCATATGCTTGCAGTTCTGCTGGTGAGAAATATGCAGACTTTTTTTTGTCTGACACTGTTGCCATGGTGACTTGTTATATCTGCGCTCCATTGATAATGGCTTTTTTTAGTTGTCAGTCAGAGTCAGTCAATTGAGAGTTGATAAAAATAACTAATTTCAGCTGTTCTGTAACCGAAAACTCAGAGTTTCCCATCTCAGTGTTTGTCAACTCAGAGTTCAAGTTTAAACTCAGAGTTGGTTGAACCTCCTTTCTGAAACAGGCCCCTGTTCTTCCTGTCTTGTTAATTACACCACCTATTTATACCTGCATGTGCCTTTGCTGAGTCCTTGTTGTTTGATACTTGCTGTTCTCAGAACTGTACTGCTGAATTAATAAGTCACCTTACAGACATGTCTACAAATAACTCTTTTTATGTTTCTAGATTTTTTGGCAATGCAGAAAATTTATATAAATTTACAAAATACCAGGATTTGTTTTACATAAATTACAGACAGTTAATATTATGAAATATCATGGATTATCATCACAACACAAAAGACATTCAACAAATGTGACAAGCTATATGTATATTCATTAAAGATGACCTATATATATATATAAATGGAATTATATTTAAAAAAAACAGATTGACCAAAAATTGAATTTTTATAAACAATCAATGGTCAACCAATATTTATATCCATAACTTCAAATAAATGTCCAATTAAAAGCAAATAAATTGAGTAAAATAAAATGGGTTTATCAGTGCAGTCTTTGTCTGGGTCAGACTTGTTTATGATGCTCTCATTATCATCCTTTTAATCTGCCTCCACTTGTCCTGCAGAGCTTCTTTAAAACTGTCTGTCATGAGGAAGTAAAACACAGGGTTGAAGGCACTGTGTGCAAATGCAATAGGCCGTGTGACTGTATAAACTGCATTGATGTAATCCATGATGCATTGTGAGAAATTTAATTCAGGAAGCCGAGACACAATTCGAACATTTCTCATTACATGGAGAGGTGTGTAGAGCAACAGGAATATGATTGCTGCAGACCTCACAATTCTTACTGGCCTTTGGAAAGATGTCCCAAGCACTTCCTGTCTTTTTACTAGTACAGAAACCATCTTTTGTGATGCTAGAAACAAAGCCACCAGTGGCATCACATATCCAGTTATAGTGAGAACTATGCTGTAGATCAGAATAACTCGGGGAACTCCCAGGCTCGCAAAATCATGACACACTGTCCAGTTATTTTGCTTCAAGTCCTGGATAATGAAGACGACGAGAGGAGCGATTTGAACAGTCACCCAGATCCAGTTCAGGATGGTGATGCACAGTGAGGCCTTGAGAGTCAACAGGATGTGTTCTCGCTGTGGGTGAAACAGCAATAAGAACCGGTCCACACTTACCCACATCATGAAAAGGATGCTGGAGTACAGGTTCACATGGAGGATATAACGATTTATCATGCAGAGTGCAGTATTGAATTTCTTCAGGTTGTAAGTGTAGTGTAGTTATAGGACAGCTCAGGTAAGTTTCTGGGTGAAACCTAAAACAGAATATTTCCATATCAGAAAATGCTAAAGTAAAAAAAAGTAAAGTAAACTCTTTTGTGTAATGAAAGCCAATGAAAGCTTAAAGCGCCCTTAAAGGACCCCTGTAAAGGTTAGTTATTAACAATACTTTCATAACCAACTAATACTAAAGTTTGATTTTTAGATAAAATAATTATGTGATGATCAATAATTAAGCTAATAAATAAGCATTAGGTGGATAAATGTAACACTGCTATATAAAACCTTGCTTTAGTCTTTAAGACTAATGTTTAATCTCTTTCTATAAGTAAATAAGGTTCTTGAGCTTTAATCATTTTCCAACCCAATTATTAGATTATATATAATATATAATAGCCTTTATCAGTATTGGTAATCATTACTTTGTAGATATTATCTAATACAAATGATGTTTCTAAAATGATGTATATTTAAATAATTCTTACCATTGTGTTGTTTTGGTGTAATTACTCCAGATGTGAGTCAGTTTTTATGGTTCCCTTTACTAAAATCACCACCCATTTGTAGCCTCATCATTTCGGCTAACATGTACGCTATATTTATTTTTATCTAGCCAGATCATGCAATGACACATGGATTTGTTGCTTCTTCTTTCTGTTCCTGCTCCATTTCTGGTCTTATCACTCCTGTTGATTTGCTTATTGTCATTTCTGTGACCTGTGTGTAGATGGAAACATGGTAAGTTTTGTTGACTCAAAATTGTTGACTGAGTTTGATGGAGCTTTTGTGAATGTGTTGTAAGAAATTACAGAAATTTCACCCAAATTCCACTCCAAGGTACACATCTAAAAAAGCTCATTCCTAAAAAGGTTTAAGTATCATAAGGTAATACGTTTAGGACTCTAAACGTATAAACTTGATTCAATTATAAACATGGGAACGGCAGCAGGACATTAAGCATCACCACGAACAAAGGGTCTACGTGACTGCGATTACCATTTAAAGTGACCACTTGGTTGATAACAATACCAAGCCAAGGTATACGTGGCCGTGATTACCATTTAAAGTGACCACTAGGTTGATAACAATTGTAACAATACAAAGACAAGGTGTACGTGACCATGATTAACATTTAAAGACAATCAGCTAGACAACAAGGTCTAGCCCAGCCATTTGGGAGACATTCAATTCTTACACTCAACACACATTCAAAGCGGAACTTCATTTAAATGACCAAAAGGGAAAACAGTATATAATGCTTGAGCAGGATTTGCTCTGGGTTCTTGTTGACTCCGATGAACCCAAAGTACGTCAGGTATTTTGTCACTGCTATGCTGGAATAAACTTCTTGTTCTTCATTAAGATCTTCACCATCATCGTCTTTTTTTTACACTACGCATTTTTTATTTCTTACAGTGTCATACAGTAAGGTTTGATTCCAGCTGTACTATTGTTGCTCAATCAGTGTGGCAATGCAGTGCAAACAGAAACACTTATAGTGATCTGAAAATGTGTTCAGTGTCTCACAAATCTCACAAATGAGTCTCACAAATGTCCTTGACTAATAAAAGATTACTGCTGAGGGTTATCGAGGTGTTGGCAACGATCCTGTCTGAGACAAGACCTGCAGTTCCTCAGGTGTTCATCTGGGATCTTAGGGACCTATTAGATGTTTCATCAATGTGCTCTTAAAGATATTTTCTCCACTTTTGGGAATATTCACCACTGTTCCAAGCTTTCTCCATGTGTGGAGTGACAGAGCCTTATAAATGACTTTATCACCATTTGCACACTGATATATTTCTAAAACCTTTTCCTTTTATTCCAAAATTTCTTTTGATTGTGGCACAACATCAAATAAAAATAATACATCATAATTGTTTACTTATGTAAATGTTTAAAATACACTTAGAAACTAATGGCATAAATATTAGGTGTAAATATAGATCTTTAACATGAAATGGAGTCTGCCAATTAAAATAACTATACAACTCTGAATTTGAACAAATACTTTAAAAGAACAAAAGTGAATGAAATTATGCACGTCGTTCACGACATGTAACTAAACATCAGCACATGTGTTCCACTGCCCCGTGGTGGACGAAGCGCGCATTACCCTTTTCTTTATTTCCTGTGGGTGAAGATGGCGGCCGGAGACCTTCAGCGCTGTTTATTACGCCTTTATTCGGCGAAATACAGAATCAGGACGAACGGTCAGGTTAATGTGATCAGGTGGGAACATTTTATCTGTGTTACAGTTTGTATGATTGTACACTTTATTATCACAGAAAGATACTGGAGTGAATCAGACACCAGGCCGCTGTCTCTGCTGTCTCTCTCACTGCTGTCTCTCTCACTGCTGTCTCTCTCACTGCTGTCTCTCTCTTTCTCTCTGCTCTCTCTCTGTCTCTCTGTTGTCTGTCTCTGCTGTCTCTCTGTCTCACTGCTGTCTCTCTGTCTCACTACTGTCTCTATCTCACTGTCTCTTTCTCTCTCTCTTACTTTCTCTGTCTCACTGCTGTCTCACTGCTCTCTCACTGTCTCACTGCTGTCTCTCTCACTGCTGTCTCTGTGTCTCTGTCTCATATTTAAATGAGTCTCTGTCTCTGTCTCTCTCTGTCTCACTACTGTCTCTCTCACTGCTGTCTCTCTACCTCTCTGTCTCACTGCTGTCTCACTGCCTCTCTGCTGTCTCACTGCTGTCTCTCTATCTCTTGGTCTCTCTGCTGTCTCTCTGTCTCACTGCTGTCTCTCTGCTGTCTCATACAAGTAAAGAATATTTCACATTATCTCATTAAATATAAACCATTTAATGCATTTCATTTGTATAATAATTCTGATTAGTGTAACCTCACGAATAAGAGAAAGTCAGTACATTAGACGCTTCTGAAGGACACGTATTTTATTTAGTTATGTATTTTAGTTTATATGTTTTATTTATCACTATATAATGACAATGATGTATTTGGATCAGGGTTTGTTTTATATCCTGACAGTTTGGCCATGAATGAGGGCACTTTTTAATAGGTTTGTTGTTGTTGTTGTTGTTTATTAAAGCTCTTATTGAGAAGTGTATAAAGGGACTTTTGCTTGCTTTAAAACAGTAGTAGCAGTTTACTGTTTTCATTATTTTGGCATCGTTAATAAATTCATTTCATTAACTCCCTTATTACTGGACAAAATGAGACAATAAATGTTTATACCATTTAAGTTGTGTTATGTTATGGGTTGTGGCTCAGGAGACTCGGGTCGTGTAAACTCTGGACTGGATGTCAGTTTAACGCATTGTTGTATTATTATATTTTATTATATTTATTTATTGTTAGTGATAACTGATAGTTAGTCGAGGCATGTTGGATGTTTTATCAGATATAATTAGGGTTTCTTATACTTCTGGTACCTCACAATACATCACTGTAATACAAGCACATCATTGTAACGTCTAATCCTAGAGGGCTATCAGCATCCAGTCACAGAAATCGAGAGGAGAGCTGGTTTAAATCTCTGTTTGTGCGTAAAGTGGACCCAAGAAAAGACGCTCACTCTCACCTGCTGGCAAAGAAGGAAGAAAGCAACCTTTATAAAATTCAATGTAAGTAATAGTTTTTGTTTGACTTTGTCAGACATTTGTGCATGACATTGTTAATATTTACTTAGCGACATAATTCAGTCTAAGCTCATACACGCTTAGAAATTAAGGTTCCAGTTAGATGTATTATTTGCTTGGGAAGGTGCTTGTGGGATGCTTTCACTTAGCTTTTAGTGTAAAGCTTTAAAGGTATCAGCAGTCCTTAAGTTTCAGTTATGTATGTAAATGATATCTGAAGGTGTCCAGGTGAAAGATTCACACTAAAAAGTTCACTTTATGGTATCACGTTAACATCAAGGAAAATCTCACAACACAGCAAAGCAACCAATGATAACTTTTCTATTTCTTACATGATATGATGCTAAACATAACCATAACCTAATGCCTGGCAAAATACAGCTTATTCTTTATTCATGTAAAACATTACCACATCTAGAATGGTATAACATCATATCTGAAGCGGGCAAAGTTTAATGTGGATAAGACCCTGTTGACCCTTTTTTACAGGTCTTTTGTTGAGTCAGTTGTTACCTTCTCCTTAATCTGCTGCTATGGGTTCATCACTGTAAAACAAAAAACTCCCTTTCGAGGTTAATTAAGGTGAGCAGCAGCATCACAGGTTCTATGCAGAAAGGTCTGGAGGAACTTTATCAGAAGCAGATGTTAAGAAAGGTTGAATCTATCCTGTCAGATAATTCTCATCCCTTACAGGCTGAATTTCAGATGTTGCCATCGGGATTACTCTTTAAACTCCCAAAATTCAGAACCAACAGATATAAACACTCTTTTGTGCCTGCAGCCATTCTGCTTCTCAATTCTATAAAGAACCAAAGATAACTTTACTATTTATTGATTATTGTTCTTATTATTTTAACTATGCCTGCATGGTAGGCAAGCTTTGTATTGTATTGTGTGTGATTTGTTATACTGTCTGTTGCACAATCAATTGCCCCATTGGGGGACAAATAAATAAAAATAATAAATCTAGAGTAATTAACAAGAAGAGACAAAAAGTAAGAGCTATTACAGTAATTACTGTAATGGACTGATTATAGTACAGTAAATTAATGTGAAAAAGAAAGCAGTGAAACTTTTAACAGTGTCAATAATAATGAATGATTTCTTCATTTTAGTTCACAATGTGAAGCCTGAATGTCTGGATGCTTATAACAAACTTTGGTAAGCACCGAATTTCTCATTTCTTTGTTCCTATCTCAAGTGTTCCAGGGGATTAATTACAAAGCGTTGCTCTATTTCCGTTTTCTTAATCAACAATTACCTTCAGAAACCCTTGAGACTGACCTGATATTCTGCACTGTGGAGTGAAACTCCATCTGAAACATAATCAGTTCTATTCCTGGGAGATGATTGACAGGAGCAGGAATCTGCTGCACTCTATTCTTGAACCTCATTTCAGGAACAGTGATTTTGAGAAAATGAATTTAAAAATAGTTTGTTACACAGACTGAACGATCTAAAAACAGGTAGTTGATTCGGAATGTTAAATGTTAGTATGTGTTGCTTTCACCCCTAACGTCCTTTAACCAATATTCAGGCTTTAATACGATAAATAACTGATGATCTCTGTTTTGTCCCACAGTGAGGATGTGTTGCCTTCGATCCATGCGGATAAATACTACCCCTGTGAGCTGGTGGGAACATGGAACACCTGGTATGGAGAACAAGACCAGGCTGGTAGGACCTTGCAGATAAGCACCATGTTCTTTCAAACCCCAAAAATGGGAGGAAGATTTGGGTTTACGAGAGTTTTCTGTTAATCTGGGCTCCCTTTTATTCATCCTGGTCATTTGATATGTGTACAGCTGTTAAATAGTGTATTCAGTGAAAAGCAGTGCAGGGTTTCATAGGAGGTGATGTCTAGGTGTGTGATTATACCTTGGAGATGATTTGGTCCATATTGAATCATAGACATACGTAATTATTAGTGTAGACATATTGGTGAATGAGACGTATGTGAAAGTCTATTGGACTGTCTATTTTTCACTTTATAGTGACGCCATTGGTTGACACTCATAGCAAATAGCCTGCCATTACAGTTTGATTTTCTGACATTAATATTATTATTTATATTAAATCTCTTTACCATCAGCTTGCAATTATTGTTAAATAGAATATAGTATACTGTATAATGGTACTATTTCACTTTTAGTAGTCAAATTCTGTATTCACTAAATATAGAAGATGTTTACTTTTCTTAGTCTGACTAATTACAGCAGTTTATCTCATGTTCACTTTTTAAACTTTGTAACTGTAGTAAATAAATCAGCTGAAAAATACCAAATGCTTTCCATAAAGCCAGAAATAAGCCACCAACCTAATGCAACCTCCCATGAAACGATCTCTTTGCCACATATTTGAAAAAAGGTAAACCTTAAGTATGTGACAGAAGGTGAATATTTTGTGAGGGATTTAATTAGAAAGGTAAATTCCCTACAAAATATAGCCTGGTCCTGATCCTGTCTAATAGAGTCAGAATTTCTAAGGTCAATAATGTTAAGAACAATGATTTTTGTTGTAATATTACTAAAAGGTGATCATGGAAACATATGGTAGAACATTTCTGTGCCCATTATTAAGGCTTACAAACTGATCTGTATATTTCTTTGTGTGTAGTCCATCTGTGGAGGTATAGAGGAGGCTATCCAGCCCTGACTGAAGTCATGAATAAGCTGAAAAACAATAAGGTAGATGACACTTTGTATCTCGGTTTAATTAATTGTGAAGTTAACACTAAACGCTCATGTTGACTTTATTTAGTGTAAAGCAATAATACATTTCTAGTCATTATAACCGTTACAATATTAATACTTTAATTGCACCTTTCCAGCTACACGATGTCTGACTTTCTCTAGTTTATTTAGTGCACTTGATGAACGTTCACATCCTTTTGGACTTGACAGGAATTTTTGGAGTACAGAAAGGAACGAGGGAAGATGCTGCTCTCTCGCCGCAATCAGCTGTTGCTGGAGTTTAGTTTCTGGAATGAACCAGTTCCACGTGATGGACCAAATATCTATGAACTTCGATCGTACCAATTAAGAGTGAGTTACAAAAGTCTGTTTTGAGGATTTCACCAGATCATTTAATTTTAGGTTGTTTACACCAATAGCTCAATACATTTGGTTGAGGGTGAAGGCTGTTTTTGTATACAGGTATAATATGAGAAACTCTAGATTGAGCCTAATTTGATGTCTCCCAAGTGAGGACATCTAATATTACATTGCACGTGGTAATAATTTGCCTCTTATGCTGCAAGCATTGGAACCTTCCTTTCATGTGTAGATGTACATCTGTGGATGTTGACCTGATGGTAAGGGAGCTGACTGAGTGACAACTGAGCCAGGATATGGGGCAAATCTCTTCTATCTTGGTTTATACACTTAGCCAGATGCCTGATGCAGATCAGCCCTTTGCAATCTGCTTTGCATGCTGGGATTTTTTTTTTTTGACCCGTCTTAAGGACACCACGCCCTGGATACATGTTTAAACATCTACAGAGTCTTTCTTCCTTGTACTACATTTGTATGAGATCAGGTCACACCCATGTTAGGTATAAGTGTCCAAGATTTACTCTGAAGGTCTGGTTTGGACAGGGGTCTGTAGACTGTAGACTGCCTGCTAAGTGTTCAAGACCATTTTGATATCATACCCCGACAAGTTATCACTGTATCCCAAATCATTTGTTCCATCTTGGGTTTTCTTCAACATTTCAGAAGGTTGAACTGGTTCCCGAAGAGCCTTGATTTCCGTATGCTACAGATGACATGTAGTTCAAGCTTTGCAGCTACAGTTTCATGACTAGTTTCATATCCATGGACCTGAATGAAGCTTAAGGTTCCTTTTGCCTGCAACACAGATGCACTTTTTGGTCACACTCTTAAGTGGAAAATCTCCTGTGAATGTTGGTCATTTCATCAGCTTGACCCTGTTCATTACTCAATTTCAAGGAACTTGCTTTTGCTTTAAGGACGTCTAAAGAAACGATGATCATGCCATGTGATGTCAGTGAGTCAACTAGTCCTCGTATGCTGTCATGAATATGCAATGTGCAATTGCTGAATGTAACAAACCATAATCTTTATCTTTTCCAGCCAGGAACCATGATCGAATGGGGGAATTACTGGTAAGAAAGTCTAAGCAAGAATCCTCAATTCCTCCCAGGTGTAAAGATAAAAATCTTTATGATGTTAAACCAGTCAGATCAACATTATGTTTGTTAGAAAGCAACGATCCAACAGGTTTCCTGGGACATTCATATTATTAATGTAATATTAAAATATCCTGATATATTCATTATAACATTTCTAATACTTTAGATTCATTATAACAACAGTATTTTAGATTTTGTTACTAAATACTCCTTGAATCAGATGAATGTTGTTCTACGTTATTGAAAAGCTTCACGATTTGTTCAGGGCTCGAGCCATTCGCTATCGGCAGCATAACCGTGAGGCCGTCGGTGGATTTTTCTCTCAGATAGGAAGTCTTTACATGGTCCATCATCTATGGGGTGAGCAAACTTCATGATAAATATTAACAATGAAGATGTTATTCCTTTTAAGTTCTGTGCTTAGTGTTTCTCTTCACTTCTGTCAGCGTACAAAGACCTGCAGTCCAGAGAGGACACTCGCAATGCAGTATGGCAACATGAGGGCTGGAATGAAGTGGTCTATTACACAGGTACAGTAAGTCTATCATCCTGTAACATACAACATTTACCGTCACATCATCTTACAAGTGGAAATCTTCTGTTCTCCTGTCTCTTCTGTTTTAAGTTCCCCTGATTCAGCACATGGAGTCCAGGGTGATGATTCCGATGAAGGCGTCACCCCTGAAGTAACACTTTCGATCGTCGATGCTGAATACGGCTCACAGCCGTGTGTTTTAATCCGTTTCACTATTCTTTCTGGTCATTAAAAAAGTACTCCAAATCTGCACCAGCAAGAAAGTTGAAAATTATAAATGGATTGAAAGAAACACGTCCAGATATGAACTTTGATCTCCTTGAGGGGGAAGATGAGTTGATTTATGATGTCACAAAAAAGTACATCTTAACATCCTGATAAGCAATGTGTCTTTACACGCATTAAATCTTAGCATTGTGGCCCAAGTCAGTAGAATATATACATGCATTTAAAAAGAATTCAAGGTTGATTGAAATTCAAGCTTGAAATGTTCTATTATTAACACATTATTCACAGTGGTGCTGCATTTGCTTATTTGTATTGTTTTCAGTCAGCTCTATACAAAGGTCTGTTCGTTTTTCCTTTACTGCTAAATGCTAAGTGGTGACTCAAATCTACACAGTACTGTAAATGCACTTTAAATGTGCTAGATGGTAAAAATGTAATATATAAACATAAACTTTTTATTCAGGGATCAGTAGATGTATAAACAGAAACTGAAGATGTATACTTCAGTTACTTCAGTTTATACTGAAGATGTATAAACAGAAACACTCCATCTCTGTATCTGAACTCATTCCTGTTTTGTGGGGTTTGGAGAACATCCTTGTACTGTATGGCATGTATAATATAAACCTGCATGCAGAGTTTTAACTTGTTTTTTTGGTCTTATTGCACCGTTATAAATGTTACGGTTGTTATTTATTTATATTTTGCAGACTACTGTGAACTGGATATTGAGCTCAGACCTCAATGGCTTTTTTTTTTTCAGTTGCGATTTATTAAATTGTACCATCTGTCAATATGTACAAGAAGTGATCCTGTACAATAAAGTGTTCCCTAATTTATAGGACGGTGTCATTTTTATAATGAGAAAACTCAGAGAAACCGTTATTACTGTTATTAACTGTTAATAATGATTCCAAACACAATTACTTTAGAATATATTTTAATATCTCTATGATCAGTACCAAAGTGAAAAAGTCTCCTTTCAATGATACACATGTTACATATATCATCGTTTAAAAAAATCAAAAATAATTTGAAGATCTTCTAAAGCATCACCATCATAAAAACACTATAATCACAATCATAAGAAATTAAAAATAGAGGTTTGATCAGTTTTTGACTTGATTAACATTAACACATGTCTGCTACACCTTGTAAACTCTGTACTGTATTAAAAAGCTTCATATGATGGAATATTAAACAAACATTAAAATTAAAAGTATGTGCAAGTAAGTAAAACTGTGCAATATGTAAAGGCACACAAACAAGGCAATGTGAGACTACATGCTGGTGAAACACTAAATCTTCTCAAGCTCTTTTATCAGCTCTCCGAAACTTGTCACGTACCAAGATGACTTCTCTTTGACTTGCTGCCGCACCACATTGCCCCCGAATCCAATGAACGCGCTCTGAAACAGTACAGAAGTGTTCAGTCATTCTCTCGTATAAGAAATATAATCTTTACAAATATATTACAAATATTTTTGTGGGACACAAGTTCTTCCTTTTTTTATTTGTATTTCCACACAGACACACACCGGCCACTACGACGATGTTTTGAGTTTAATTCCATGTCTCACACATTAACAGCTAAGGTAACAAATGCATCCTGCATTTTAAATTGTACTTTACTTTTCAAGACATTCAAGAAATGATGAAGGTGCATCAGACAGTTTGTGTAATATTTAGAGCACTATTCAGGTGTGAAACATCACAAACATTTTGGAATGAAACGAGGTGCACTTACAGCAGGAGGGCAGGCTTCCAGGTCAGTGGCTCCATCTCCAATCATTACTATTGTTTTGAAGCCATACTTCTCCTTTAGCAGACTTATCACCTTGCCCTTGCCTCCTGATTCCGCTGTGGGTTGAGTCTCATCAAATCCTGCATACTCTCCTAAAAAAATCATATTAAGTTGGAGATCACGTAATACTGGGCACAGTGCGAAAGTGTGCATCGCCCAGAGCTTACAATTCAACTGTATTAATGTTAAAGACAAGTGGAAGCATCAGACAAGACAACCATTAAAATCCAAGTTAAAACTAGTTTGAGCTAAAACATAACATCAGCTTTATGGCCTATGACATATGATTGAGGTCATAAACTAACAACTAAGAGGAAATGCTATTCAGAGGATATGAAAGAGCTTGAAGTATTTAGAAACAGGAAACAGTGGGTTTCAGAGTTGGGTTACTGGTTTTCAATGCTGTCATTCAGAACCAGCAAGATTCTGGTGGGAGGTCACCAAGATACCGCAAATACAGTGTAATACATGATTTCACACCTTTCTTAGAGGTTCTCAGCATACAGAACACAGGAGCCAGATGATTCACTTCCTATGGCAATGTAATGCAATAAAAGAATTTTTGGGTTGATAAAAACTGAAACGGCAGGCCTTAGGCCATAAGCTGGTGTAAATAATTTCGACGTTATTGCTTCTTATGTAACATAGTAGACGAGTTGTTTCATAAAAACCACAACCGCAAAGCAGGAAAACCTGGTCTGTTAGTGACAATTTACTCAAATAAGTGTGTGAGAAAGAAATAACAGCTATGGCCAAGCAAACAGGCTCAATCTGTGTTTTATCAGCTTGCTGTATCTTCGGGTATCTTGACTGCTGCAAAAAGGAATAAATGCTCAACATATAACGTGTAATATATTAGTATATGTCCCGGTATATCCAGTTTTTTGTATCTGTCAAATTTATCATGTAAACCTACTGTATATAATTACATAATTACTGGTTTTTAGAAACATTCAGGCAATTTTGTCAGCACTGGGCTAATACTGATCAGGTCCAGTGTTGGACCGGGTGTTGGACCGGGTGGTGGCCTTTATGTTGGACCGGGTGGTGGACCGGATGGTGGCATGGATGGTGGACGGGATGGTGAAACACGTGGTGGACCGGATCAGCCTCGTTGATGTTTTTAAACACTGTACTGACTGTTTTATTAAACACACTCACCTTGTTGCTCCAACTTGGAGGTTTATACACAGATTACATCTCGTCTTTTTTCTTGCACACTGTGTTAATCATCCTCTACTCTTTCATTAGTGACCACAAAGCCCCTGTGGGCTGGATATTTTCTTAACCCAAGACTGACACGAAGATAGCCGACGGACTACAGTCAGTAATTACACACCTACAAACTGTATATGGTAATGAGTCTGAAAGATCTGTGCTTTTCTTACCATTGAAGTAAAATTTCAAGCGGTTTGCATAGACATGGTCGAGAGGAATGCTGAGCTGAGTGGCTACGTGCTCCACAATGCAGCGAAAGCCTCCAGAAATGAGAAAGACCTTCACATTGCGCTGATGTAGCCTCTCCACAAGTTCCCTGTGCAGACAAGATTTACACCTCAGCATCTTCTGATAAAAATCAGCTGGTTATTCAGATAAAATCTGAATAAGTTAAAATCCTTGGAAAAATATCTGTCCACCAAGACAGTTAGCCATGTTTGGAAACTGAATCTATACCAACTTACTTAATACCTGGAGTCAGCTGAGGAGGATGGTCTGTTATCAGTTTGTTAACTTGCTCCCGTGAACACTTGATAATAGACAGGCGCTCCGTCAGAGCTGTTTTGAACGTTACTGAACCTCCCATGGCCTTCCGAGTCCTGGGAACAAAGATTATCCAATCAACAGCCACTCAAATGTCTGACTACATTGTCTGAAGATCAACATTACACACATGCACTTTGTTTGTTTGAAACATTCCTTTTCCTTTCTACACTTAATGTTATCTGATGTTATATAGAGTATAAAAGAGTATATACACACAATCTCACTTGTAAAACAAATATAAAAAATAGAGTTAAACAAATTATTACAACAAAACGGGTCATTTTATTCTCCAGTTCTGTGGTAGGTTAATAGCTTCTGCTATCCTACTGCCACTTTCTCTTAACTGTTCATACCTGTAGTAAAATACTCAGAAATTTGAGGCGGTGTGAACTTTTATTTGTATTTGCATAAATCCAGGTATGATGATGTGTCACGGTACACATTCCAAATGTGATTTTAATACTAAATCATGCCTAACATGTCTAATAATTACCACACCAGTTAATTGTGATTAGTTGATTATTTTTAATGTAAACTCAAGCTGCACGTTTATTCACCCTTTAGTCACAGCCCAGGATTCAGACACTAGGTTTGGCTGGACGCTGCATGACATTATGTAAGCAGCGGTGAGTGCGAACTGGACACAAAGACATGTTATTTATCTGACAGTAAAAACTATACAGTGGTTTTGTAGTTTGTTCATTTTCAAAGTTTATGTACTTTATAGACAACATATAAAGGTCTGTTACATTCCCAGGAGCTGATCATGACTCTACAAAGCCTGTTGTTTTCGTGTGTCTAAACAAATGCCACAAAGTCCTTGAGACTCTTCTGTAACAAAGAATGTGTTGTGTCTCAAATCTATTCACTGCATCTTTATATGCAAGGACAATGTAGTGCTGAAGCCCATTAAACACTAGCTTCACTTTCATTTTAAACTGAAATACACAAGATGCTTGGTGAACACTTGGTGAACACTTGGTGAACACTTGGTGAACACTTGGTGTACACTTGGTGAACACTTGGTGTACACTTGGTGTACACTTGTGCTCTGTGGGGATTAAAATGGTACTGTATTATGTTTAATGCTAACGTATGTTTAGGTTAATCTGACAATCCAATAGAGACATTTTGCACAATGTATTTATGTCCAAACTAACCTGAAATATGATGAACGGGTTATGGGCAATATTTACTAAAAAAAAACTACTGTTCACAATAATTCTGTTTAATCCTTGGATTTTCTTACATTTAAGTTACGAAACAAAGCAAAGAATCCTGAAGGAGTTTGAGGTGTTGCTCAAAGCTAAAACAAACTGATATCACATTCAGGGGAAATGATGTAAAGTAAAACATAAAATAATCCTTGATGTGTTGTTGTGAACCCAAGACCGTTTCTCCTGTAAATATTTTGTGTGCAGAAAACACTCACATTTCAGTCACAGCATCTCCAACCCCACAGAACTTGGCCAGCTCGTCGATGCCCTCCTCCCTGATCACAGTGCTGTCCACATCAAAGCACACGGCCTCGGCTAGACGGAGCATCTCCTTCATCTGTGCTAATGTTGTCATCCCGTACAAACTCCTGTAACACAACACAACAACACCACACACTGTAACACAACACACACTGTAACACAACCACACACACTGTAACACAACACACACTGTAACACAACACACACTGTAACACAACACACACACACTGTAACATCACACACACACACTGTAACACAACCACACACACACACTGTAACACAACACACACTGTAACACAACACACACACTGTAACACAACCACACACACACTGTAACACCACCACAACACACATTGTAACACTACCACAACACACATTGTAACACTACCACAACACACACTGTAACACAACCACACACACTGTAACACCACAACACACACTGTAACACAACCACAACACACACTGTAACACAACCACAACACACTGTAACACAACCACAACACACTGTAACACAACCACAACACACACTGTAACGCAACCACAACATACACTGTAAAACCACCACACACACACGCACACACTGTAACACCACCACAACACACACTGTAACACAAACACAACACACACTGTAACACAAACACAACACACACTGTAACACCACCACAACACACACTGTAACACAAACACAACACACACTGTAACACAAACACAACACACACTGTAACACAAACACAACACACCAGCAGTCTTACATGATGAATTGACCTCAAATCTGACCTAAATTGAAGCAGTTCGCTCATCAGATTATTGCATCATCCTCAAATGCAGGAGATGGAGAGGGGGGTAGTACAGGGGTAAGAGAGGGGCAGTAGAGGGGCAGTAGAGAGGCAGTAGACACTAAGGGGGGTTAGTAGAGGGGGGTTAGTAGAGGGGTAAGTATAAATCCGATACCTGAACAAACTTAGGACCCGATGAGGAAGGAAACCGTCACTGTGGCTAACTGAGGACTTTTACCACAGTCATACAGTGGGAGGAGCTCTGAAGAAAGGCTCCGCCCATCTGCAACGACCTCCATGTGCGTTAGCCAATAAGATCACACGCAGATCACATTGATTGGTCAGTTCTCTCTCTGGGGTTCGTGACGTGTCTTTAGACGCGTTGTTTCCGACGCATAAAGATTCCCAGAATTCCTGGCTTATATATATATTAATTTATATCGTGTCAGACACACGTTTCTCTATTAAGCCCCAAAGTCTTTACCTTTCCAATATGGCGGACGCGTTGACAATATGGCTCTGTGTATTAACCGTTTCTCCGGTTTATGTCCTTACTTTTAGAGGGACGCCCAGAGGGACGCCTGGAAATGTGGGCGTGGTTTAAATAAGGGGTGGGTATTAGGTCCAAGTCTTTGTCCAAAGGTTTATCTAAATTAAACTGAATTAAGTCGTCTGAATGCTTCGATATACCTCGCATAGGATACACTCTCAAATTCATCTTTTATAACGACGCTGAATAAAAAAGTCTTCACTTCGCTGTAATGTGTCAGGAGCGGTGTAAAGATGGGCGGAGTTTCTGCTGATTGACAGGCAACAGAAGCCACCGCATCCAATCACATACCACTTCATTAAAGTCTACACAACTTTTAAATGAATATATATATATATATATATATATATATATATATATATATATATATATATATAGATATATATAGATATATATATCTGTGAGATTCACCTTGACATCCCAAGCTACACTGAGGAACAAACACACTTTTAGTAGTAACTAGGAAAGTGATTGGACCACTGTAATTATAGACCCTTAAGAAAGTGATTCGTGATGCCCAGGTAGCAGCAGCGTACATCTAAATAATGGCCATGATTAAGATCCAGTTATCTGGTCACTAGTACTTTAAAGTTCAGCTTATCAACACAGCATGCAGTGTCCCAACTCTTATTGATGATTTGATTGCTATATAAAAAAGCACAAAGCGCACAAGTTTTTTGTGGAAGCCCATTTCAGTTTGGCAACTTGTGTAGACTCCTAATGTGCTCCAGCACAATGGTTGGATCCAACACCAGACTCTTTGGACCAGACATTCTTTGCCCCTTTTAACAAAGCACCCAGAGACATGCCAACCAATGTGCTGTGACAAGCTTTTACTTATTCATGAATAAATCACTTGAACAAATGTTCACTTTCATGTGCACAAGAAGGTATTCAGGTGATTCTTAGCCTCCATGACAGTCAAGCAGGACAAAATAGATGCTACTTTCACTGATGCTACTCTTTGCACTTTGCTTTACATCCAACAACCTAAATAGTTTAATGAGTGTATATAGTTAAAAACCCATTTCAAGCTACACTGTACATATGTGAGGTATGTAAAAGCTTATTATTGAGGTTTTAACATACATGTGTTGCTTAACACTTGGAGATACGCAAATATTTCAGCTTCCATAATGTCAAACAAAATTCATTTAGAACATATTTCTTCCACAGGACATTTCAGAGTTGCTCTCTGTTCTTCCAAATAAATTATAGCTAAAAAATATTTGCACATTTACCATTGCAAAATAAGATTAGAAGTCAGTTTCCTGAATTTAGAATAGTAACACATTCCAGAAAAGTGATTTGCAACATTCTTGATCAAGCCACTTTCCCAGTTTCTCATTTTCGTCTACCAGGTACGCAATGAGGAATTTTCAGCCTCGGCCGCTATAGAGAGTAAAATGGCCTTTGGGCTGTTCTCGAATAAGGCTGCTCTGTTCTGCGTTTGGCCTTTCTTCACCCAGTGTCCATATATCTTGAATGCACAAGCATCGATGAGTTTGCGAATTGGTTTCACTGCATAGGGGTCACTCCTGATCACGTCCTTGGTGACGGGTTTAGCACGACGATAATTGCAGTAAATGCGCACCGAAGCGAGGACAGTCATACAGATCACCTGGGAACAGAAGTGAAAAACACTTTTACTTTATTATATACTTTTATATATAATATATAAGAGAGCATTAAAATGCAACACTTTAAGATTCTATGTAGAAACCTACAACTACAAGTGAACCTAAGTATCCAAAGAACAAATTTAGACAAAGTATTAGTTTGTCTAATTGTGCATATATATTGTTGGATAGCTTTCTGGTTATCTTCAAAATAAGATATTTTATTTCTCATTAATTCTTTGATAATGCTTTTTCCGATCCAGAATTCATAGAAAAATGTATATAGCAATTTGAAATTTCCTGAGAAAAAAAAATTAAAAAAAGATTTATAAAGTCCAGGGGTCTCATTTATAAAACTGTGCGTAGGATCCCTACTAAAAGTTTACTGTTACCCAAAAATGGCGTACGCCAAAAAATATTCCGATTTATAAAACCTGTAAGCAATGTTCCCGCAGATGTGCGTACGTGAACCAGCCTCATATCCCGACCTGTACACGACCATTTTTACACGCCCATTACACGCTCCACAACTGCGTGGGCACGAGAGTGGTCCTCGTTATAATGAGTTTCCGCTGCGCTCTGCGGGTTTAAAAATGGGGTGAGGAGTCAGCGTCACAGGGGGTAGCCACTGTCGCCTGCAGGTTATAATCATATTAAAAGCAACATTGTTCTAATTATATTAAAAACAAAATTGTTACAGTTTCTACTTTTTAATATTGTTAAACATAAGCAAATTCATTTTCAGATTTTGCCCTTATAGCAACATGACTGTAGTCAATTGCGCTGATTACATTTGGGAAACCAGACATTGCTGCAAATTGCATTTTAATTTCGGCCTGTTCTCGCACAGTGTAGGGGAACCTGATGTATCGACTACCCATATTAATTATACCATTCAAAATGACAGATATTATGGCACTCAGGGACAACTGTGATATACCAGACCTATAGGGTGAGATTATAGATTCCAATAGAATTATTTCATATACAAAAAGGTCTTAGAGACAAAGTTGAGGATTACTTATTTTTTTTATATATAAATAATTTACCTGTCTGCCAATTCCCGCTGGAAACAGCCGGTTGCCAAGAACCCCAGAGTGGTGAGGACTTGTATTTGGACTGGGATGACATGGTTCTGGCGTGTTGCCCTCTCTAATACTGGACCCAATTCAGCACATAGATCCAAGAGCACAGCTCTAGGGAATCTAAATCGGCTTATTAGCCAGTCATCATCATGGTCCCTGAAAACTCGTTCTCTCCTTATTCTGCCATTGGCGTAATCCTCCAACAGTGCCAGCAGTGCCATCATGAAGCATTACATACCCGGGTCACCGGAGGATTTATATGTTTCTAGCAATTAGACTGATCGTTAACACCTTGACAAAATCACTTAATTAATTTGTGGGCGAAAATTTAAGACGAAAATGTTATAGTAAACACATGCTTCTTCATGACGGTTTTGTAATGAACAAATAGTTATACGTATATATACGTACATATATACATAATGAACAAATAGTTATATACTTCATGACTGTATTTGCAGACTTTGACATTTTATGATATATGTACATTAAGGAAAATATTTCATTTTTACACTGTGTTCTGGAGTTCTCTAATAATAGGGTGTTTCATGCTATTCTGTATCACATGTAGTAGTGCCATCTCCTCCTGCGCTCCTGTTGTGGACAATGTGACTGTAAGGCAGCGCTAATTATTTATTTTTATTTTTTTTAAATACATTTTGAATTATGTTTGGATTTTACTAGATGTATATAGCCTAAAACAATTGGCACAAATAACACTGTTGGATTTAATCTTCATAATAATGTGGATATAACGTATGAAATGGAGTGAAAATTAAATGTCATTAATTCTTATAATCGTTCTTCCCACATTTATTTTCAACAATCTAACTTCAGTTCACAACCTCACCATCTGTGTCGTTAATTCCCTTTGTCTCCAGAATGTGCGTACGCACAGCTCAAAGTTTGCTTAAAGGTGCGCACATTCTCCCGTCAAGTTTGTTTTTTATAGATCACAACCTTTGCATGGGAACTACGTTTCCAGCCCCGTTTTGTGCGTACGCACGCTTTATAAATGAGACCCCAGATAATCCCAAATCTGTCACCATAGTCAGCTAGGTCACATTTTGCATGCATCAAACTTATTTTGTTAAAACAGACTGAAAGATTTGTGTGTGGTTTACTTGATTTAAATGTACTCGATTTAAATGAACGCACTTTAAACTTCCTGTACGGGCTGAAATGCCGCACCTCCTCCACCACATACTGCTGAAAGAACGGGTGATTCAAGGCATCGTTGGCTGTGTAACGTTGCTCTGGATTCACCACCAACATTTTGGAGATCTGAAAACAATAATGATATATATTTTTTGTGCTTTGTTCATTTTCAGTATAATTAATAATACTAAAGTAATATGAGAACAATGACTGCAATCCAGATGATGAGTTTATATACTCATAAAGCATTGTCAGTAGTAGCTCAGTAACAGCAACATTCAATAGGTTTTCTACCACAAGCAAAAAAAGCACATTGGGATTTTGCCATTATAGAAAAACAATCTATTTTTAGTCAGGCTGTTGTATCATTTGAACTGCATTTTTAGTATATTTAATTTAAAATATTTACAGCTCAAAACCTGAGTATGCCATGTGTGTCGCATCATGTTCTCCTATTAAGAAGCTCATTACATACTAGATCTTTGATGGTGTCTGAGCGATCGTCCCACTCTGGCGATGTAAATTGATAGTTTCCTGCCAGGATCATGCGCAGCATCAGCATCTGTTTCCGGTGCCAGAATGGAGGAGAGCCAGCCAGGAGTGTATACATGATCACACCAGCACTCCAGCTATGACAAAAACAGGTCATTATAGATTAATGAGCTCATAATATCCAAGTATAAGTCAAAGATCAGATCACTTAAACTTAGACATGGAACAGTAAGGAAAAGAAAGGACAGGTTCATATGACAACTGTTGAACAAAGTATAATCATTTCTATTCACAGAGTCACATTTTTAAAAGATGATTTTTAAATGAATATATAAGCCTAAATCATGCTAAAATATTCTGTGGGCTTTGTCCAAATGTTCAGTGGTGTTAACTCACATATCCACTGCAGTGCCATAGCCTGGATGATGAGGATCCATGGAGCACTCGATAATTTCTGGAGCCAAATAACCTGGTGTTCCACATACCTCTTGAGATTTACGTGAGCAATAATAAATTTATTAAAAATAAAATACCAACAGGCAAACACAGATTCTCAATGATGTAAAACACAGATTCGGTTAAAATGATGTAAAAATATACCTCTCCCTATTTTGATGATTTCTAGCCTAGTTACTTCAGTTTATCTTTTTACTGTATGTCAGAGCTACTGATAGTTAAAACAAACTAAAATAAAGCACTTGAGAATTACGGATCATGCTCAAGGACTCAACAGTGGAAGCTTGGCAGTGTTGGGATTTGAAGTCAATTTTTACTTGTACAAATTATCTTGATGCTCAGAATTTAAACATTTCTGATTGTATTTATGTTTCTGAAATTTTAAAGGAAATCATGGCATGAAAGGCACGTGACTAAGGCTTATAAAATAACAAAATCACATTCAGGTGGGTAAACAGACTTACCTTTAAGCTTCTGCCCTGATGCAATCTGTACGGCAAAGCCAAAATCGGTCAGTTTGATGTTCATGTTGTCATCCAGGAGGATGTTTTCTGGCTTCAGGTCTCTGTGAACTATGTTCTGGGAGTGAAGGAAGCTAACCACTTCCAGCAAAGCACGCATAAGCTTTCTGCAAATAGTACAGTGTTACATGTTATGCCACAGGAATCAACACACTTACAGTAGGACTAAATAGAGATGAAAGATGTTTGGACCACCAGGAGGCACAGAAACCTTGTCAAACCTGGAGAAAATGACACCCAAGTAATACCAGGACAAACCTCCTTGCACATTATGCATAAAAATGATTTGGAGATGCTACTGTTATAGTGATATGCTATAGTAACCTCAATGTAACTCAGGAGTCATTTGGCCACTAACACTTTCAGCCTGAGCTAATCACCAAAGCATGCAGCGTTCCTAGTCGCTTTGCTGAGATGATGGTTCTCCAGTGTAAGGGTTAGATCATATTTTTTTGAGAAACATTTTCCAGTTCAGAAAAGCCCCCAGAGAAACACCAAACACAATGCTTAATAATACTCCTCATTTCATTTTAACTTCAATATACTGAACTACACAACACAAAAACTTTGTCAATGTCAAATATACTTATTATACTAGTCAAGTCTGTATTATACTAGTCATGTAAATAGGTGTGTCGAAGTTTAACTCTGGGAATTTTGTAGAGAATCTAAATTGCAGACCCAAAACATTTTTCCACCTCCTTTGGAGTTGATATCACTTCTTTTATAAATCACCCAGATAATAAGACACCTAAAATGGTTACTTGTACGCTGTAGTTAAGGGTTCCTTAGTTTCCTAAATGAGTTTACTGACCATAAAGGAAACTCTGTTACAGCTTTTATATAGATCTCCTTTTATTTCTAATATTGTATCTGTGCAAGTACTAAAATTCAACATGGGCTCGATCCAGGTAAATCAAGTATGGTAATGTTTATGATTAGTAGGTCTTGCTCTACCTATCCCACTGATGACTGTTTTAATAGCTCTATGTTCAGACTGATTTCTGGTCATACAATGCAATGGTCATGGATGGTTTGAAGTTATTATATAAACTTAACCAACCTTGTCTCTTTCTCACTCAGTGTAACTTTCTCAGTGAGATAATCAAACAGCTCTCCTTTTTTCATTCTGTTAGTAAGAAAGAAGAAGAAATATCATATTTATATGTTCTTTCACAGTGCAGAAGGATATTTGATATACAGTGAAGTTTGTTGATAATGTCTGTTGAGTAGTGTGGTAGTTAGACTTTAACTCACAAGTCAAAGACCAAGAAGAAGAAGGATTTTGTCTCATAGCAGTCCTTCAGCTGAACTAAAGACAGAGTGTGGCACATACACAGATTTATTATATTAAACAAAATCCTAAAGTTCATCATAAATATTAGTCATACAGTTATACAAAAAAAGAACTTTACACATGCCTAGAGGTTTTAATACTAAAATATTCTACTAGTTGAATGTTTGTAGGATTTATATGGATCCACACAAGATCAAGGTCTCAACAAGGTCAAATGCATAAAATAATTTCTCTTCAATAGTTCCTTTCCTGTTTGCCAAACACCGTAAAGATGGTCATGTTCAGGAACTCTACCATCTGCATGTCCATGCATCTGTCTGTGTGTCTGTACAAGATTCTTGTTAGTGAGAAGCAATTACAAGGAGTTGTAGGTTTGTAGGGTTCTTCCTTCACGTTTTTAGTCAATTTCAAGGATTTTTCTGGCATACAAATTAATAACAAGAAGGATTAGATTTGGTGATAAAGTCATCCCTGTCAATGTTGTTGACATAAAGTTTGACTTATTTATATGTTTTATAGAAGTGAATGCATGACAGACTGCCCTCCACTCATGCACTTTTTTGTTTCTCTTTCATCAATTACGGAGAAACAATTTTATTAGTCAACTAGAGGTGACCAATAGGGGTGACCTTGGGGACCTAGTAAGACGACCACTGGATGAAAGGGGACTTTAGTTTCTGATGCAGGCTCCTGCCACTTTTCTTGGATTTGAGGCTTAGACAAGAAAAAAATGTTTACCCTCCCCAGCACCTATGCTACTCCCACCCATAGAACACAGCCAAGTTTGCTCCCTTGACTCTGAGTCTCAGATGGCTGTGGAATCATCAGGATTCCACCCACAAACTCTGGACAACAGGGCAAATGCATTTCTGTTGGGACACTCAGAAGCCCTTTGTTCTGCTCATCTGTGGAACTTTTTGGGAGCTTGGACAGCTCAAATCTTTCACTTTCTTGCTTATGTTATAGCCTGACACTAGACCAGGCCCTAACAAGTTCTATTTCTCCATGTTTCCGTGCTGAAGACTTAAGAACATAATTATGTCAGTGATGTTACAAAAATAAATGTTCTGGTTTATCAGTTTACTACAGAACATCAGATAATAACATAACTGAGATTAAAGGTTTGCACCCTGCATGATTTTTCAATACAAAAGGAAATTAAATCTATTTTATCATCTATGTTCAAAGGAGATATGCAAGGAGTTAGCAGACCAAATGCGGTTTCACTTTAATCACATTTAAAACTGAAAACTTTTGACCTTTTTTATTATTTGTGATAGAGTCTGTAAAGTAAAATATCTGTGTCGCAATTTTGTGATATTGTTGTGATTGTAATTGGTTTTGTTAGCTGCATTGGTTTTGTTATCTGCTAGCTGAAAAGAAATACTGAATACTTACTTATGTTCTCTTGCCCACACACTTTCCTCAGGATTTCGATCTCTTTCACTGTGGCTTCCCTGATCTCCTCAATCTCTTGAGGTGTTGTTTTATCTGATGGTGTTATGTCGATGATTTTGACGGCATATTCATGTGCTGTGCGTTTATTTACACATCGTCTGACCACACTGCTAACTCCCCTGTACAAGAAATTAGAAATTCAGGAAATATAGGATCTTGTCCACAATTTAACATCAGAGATTATAAAATGGGCAAATATCACAAATGCAGATTCACTGTTTAAAATCATTTCTTGAAATGTATTATTCCTGACTTTAGCCACCCCAATAAAATAACTGGATCTAACATCAGTCCACATCATTCTGAGAGGTCTGGTTTTGTCTTGTTATACATTCCCTATGTAATTACACATGAATTACATACTCAAGCCATCATTGATCTCTAATACGATCTCGTTTTCTAGACTCAGTCAGCTCATATCTAGAAGTATACAAATACTCTACAATAGAAATCTACATTTGTGTCCTCGTTTAGATAAAACACATTAGTGCTACCTTCCAAGGATCTCCTTGGGATCATATTTTTCATAGAACTCTTTAGCTCCCACCCAGTCAGGGATTTCATCGTCTTTGGTCATGATGATGGTTTCACAGATTATCCGAGGAAACACGGGTGCAACCTTTATGAGAGCAAACAACAGCAAGATATACAGACATTATTCCAGTCTTACTGTAATTATGGAAATGTTATTAAATTCTAAGATGGTTTACCAGTTTGTGCTTTACACGAACACTACTAAATGCTGCTGCTGTAATCATAAGTGTTGTGCTGCACTCGTCCAGTGTGTTAATCACAATATACTCATATTGAACACTCAGTATGATTCGACTAAATGCTATAGACCTGTAAAAGGTAAATGATTTATAATTGTACTATTCACTGCCACCCAGAATAATGAGTCCATTTTTGTGTTTGGTTTCTATCAGGTTTCTATTGGACCATGATGACATTCCCAGCTGTCACAGGTTTGAGCGACTGTAACTCAGCTAATAAAATGACTATACCTTTAGCAGGCGTAGTGAATCAGCGATATAGCACTGTGTGTAAGTATGAGTTTGGGTTCATACTGATCCCTGATACAGTGTTCAGTGTAAACACGCTGTTCTCCATCGCGCGCTGCGCCGCTGAACCGGTGACTTATAAACCGCACATGACGGAACGCTGTCACGACGAATCAGACAAAAACAAAGCGCATACCTTCATGCATCAGATTTCCTGCCGTAGAAAGTGTAGTTCCGGTTTATTGCTTTTCTAGATGTCCAAATCAGGCCATGATCCAACAACACTATGTTCAGTGCGCAGAGGCAGCACGAAATAGTGCACGAGAAAAGCGCAGGGAGAAGGTCACGGTCCAGAAATAACGTCGGGAGGTTTATACAGCTCACACACACACACACACACACACTCTTTCTGTCTCTCTCTCTCTCTCTCTCTCTCTCTCTCTCTCTCTCTGTCTCTCTCTCTCTCTCACACACACACACACACACACACTTTCTGTCTCTCTCTCTCTCTCTCTCTCTCTCTGTCTGTCTCTTTCTCACACACACACACACTCACTCTCTCTCTGTCTCTCTCACTCTGTCTCACACACACATACTCTCTCTCTCTCTCTCTCTCTCTCTCTCTCTCTCTGTCTCTCACACACACACCCTCTCAGTCTGTCTGTCTGTCTCTCTCTCTCTCTCTCTCTCTGTCACACACACTCTCTGTCTCTCTCTCACACACATACACTCACACATATATATACAAACACACACACACTCACACAAACACACACCCAATTCCTCACACTGAGAGAGTCAGGCCTTTAATAACAAATCTTCCAAATCATTCATTTTATTCAACAATAAATTACTTTTTCATTTGCACTTTCTAATAATCACATTTCAATCAGCATCACTGGACTATCAAGTTGTTGACTTTATGAACCGGTGATTGTGGATTGTTAATTGTAATAAATAATTGACTGTAAGGAATTAAAATGCAAATATGATACTATAAGGCGAGGCAGAAGCCTGTGTGTCAGAGGAAGAAAATTACAGCAAAATAGACATAATTGCAAAATCACTGACTAGGAATGACCAACGAAAATGATATAATTAAATTCACACTTATAATTTGTGTTGTAATGACATTTATAACACTGTCTTTAATTGGTACAGTACAGGATGAACAGAATAGCTATTGTAAGAAATAAAAATGTGCGAAAATAATCATAACAGTGACAAAATACATTGTACGAAGTACTTTGAGTTTATCGGAGTCAGTAAGAACCCAGGACAAATCCTGCTCTTTGTAGTTTAAATGAGGTTCCGCTTTGAATGTGTATTGAGCATAAGAACTGAGTGTCTCCCAAATGGGTGGGATACACCTTGTCTAGCCGGATGTCTTTAAATGTTAATCATGGTCATGTACACCTTGGCTTGGTATTGTTACACACGTGGACAAAATTGTTGGTACCCTTCGGTCAATGAAAGAAAAACTCACAATGGTCACAGAAAAAACTTTAATCTGACAAAAGTAATAATAAATAAAAATTCTATGAATGTTAACGAATGAAAGTCAGACATTGCTTTTCAACGGAATTATTTAAAAAAATAAACTCATGGAACAAGCCTAGACAAAAATGATGGCACCCCTAGAAAAGACTGAAAATAATGTGACCAAGTGTCCACTAATTAGCATCACAGGTGTCTACAATCTTGTAATCAGTCAGTGGGCCTATATATAGGGCGCCAGGTAGTCACTGTGTTGTCTGGAAACATGGTGTGTACCACACTCAAAGAGTTGGAGGACACAACTCACAGGAAAGAGTTGTCTCAGGAGATTAGAAAGAAAATTATAGACAAGCATGATAAAGGTAAAGGCTATAAGACCATCTCCAAGAAGCTAGATGTTCCTGTGACTACAGTTGCACATATTATTCAGAAATGTAAGATCCATGGGACTGTAGCCAACCTCCCTGGACGTGGCCGCAGGAAGAAAACTGAAGACAAATCAAAGAGACAGATAATCTGAATGGTAACAAAAGAGCCGAGAGACTTCTAAAGAGATCTTCATGCTCAAGGGACATCAGTGTCAGATCGCACCATCTGTCGTTGTTTGAGCCAAAGTGGACTACATGGGAGACGACCAAGGAGGACACCATTGTTGAAAACAAATCATAAAAACGCTAGACTGGAATATGCCAAACTACATGTTGACAAGCCACAAAGCTTCTGGGAGAATGTCCTATGGACAGATGCGACAAAGATGGAACTTTTTGCCAAGGCACATCAGCTCTATGTTCACAGACGGAAAAATGAAGCATATCAAGAAAAGATCACTGTCCCTACTGTGAAACATGGAGGAGGCTCTGTTATGTTCTGGGGCTGCTTTGCTGCATTTGGCACAGGGTGTCTTGAATCTGTGCAGGGTACAATGAAATCTGAAGACTATCCAGGGATTCTAGAGAGAAATGTGCTGGCCAGTATCAGAAAGTTTGGTCTCAGTCGCAGGTCATGGGTCTTGCAACAGGACAATGACCCAAAACACACAGCTAAAAACACCCAAGAATGGCTAAGAGGAAAACATTGGACTATTCTAAAGTGGCCTTCTATGAGCCCTGACCTCAATCCTATTGAGCATCTTTGGAAGGAGCTGAAACATGCCATCTGGAAAAGACACCCTTCAAACCAGAAACAACTGGAGCAGTTTGCTCATGAGGAGTGGGCCAGAATACCTGCTGAGAGGTGCAGAAGTCTCATTGACAGTTACAGGAATCGTCTGATTGCAGTGATTGCCTCAAAAGGTTGTGCAACAAAATATTAAGTTAGGGGTACCATCATTTTTGTCCAGGCCTGTTCCATGAGTTTATTTTTTTAAATAGTTTTGTTATAATTTTGTTAAGCATGGTTGAAAAGCAATGTCTGACTTTCATTGGTTAACATTCATAGAATGTTTATTCATTATTACTTTTGTCAGATTAAAGTTTTTTCGGTGACCATTGTTTGTTTTTTGTTTTTTTTTCTTTCTTTCATTGACTGAAGGGTACCAACAATTTTGTCCACGTGTGTAGTTATCACCCAAATGGTCACTTTTTTAAATAGTAACTGCAGTCACATAGACAATATGTTAGTGGCAGTCCTTGATGTCCTGCTGCCGCTCCTATACTAATGATTGAATCAAGTTTTATTCATTTATAGGTCTAAATGTATTACCTTATGATACTTAAACCTTTTTAGGAATGAGCTCTTTTAGATGTGTATCTTGGAGTGGAATCTGGGTGCATTTATCTGTAATTTCTTACACGATCATGTCTGTTTTCTGCATGCCTGTAAAACATGTCTGTAATGATGTCATTTATTTTGGACCTTTCAAAGATGTCATATGGAAATCACCAGGAAGCATAATTCATTCAAAATTCACCATTTCAAAGATGGAACAGTAGTTTAAAGGTTTATTGAGTTATCGCTCAGTCACATGTACAGCAATCTTCTGAAGTACAATGCATAATTCTGACATTCCCAGCAAATTAACCAATGTCTGTATAAATCAAAAATATGTCGAACAATTATGTAATGTTTCATTCTATGAAATGCATACAGCTCCTAAAATGCAGTTCTAAAGTTCTCCTTGTTCTGTATGTGTTTAAATTAATAATAGTCCTAAGCAAGGTCTCCATTCCGATATCAGGGCAAACCGGTATCAGGGCAAACCTACACAAGAGAATAACAGATCGTATTAGTGTGCAGTTCTGCAGTTATACACACTAACAGGTTTACATGCACTTATCACATGAATACATTAAAGTGCTCTTTTTGTAAGAAAGGAATCTGTGATCAAACTCATACAACTAATATACAGTATATGTGCACACATAGATAGATAGATAGATAGATAGATAGGTAGGTAGATCAAGATAAAAGAAACAAAAGGTGCATAGATAGCTATTGAAGTCTCAACTTAATTTAAACCAAAAAACTTGGGTCTTAAACTAAATTTCAGGTTTTTAAACAGGTTCAAAATGTCTAATTTGTCTTTTAACTCTCCAGAAAAGTGACATATGATTAAATATCTTCAGAGATGTTTAAAAATTGTCTTCACGTGGATTTTTGTTTGCACATTCGTTGAAACTGAAAGACCTTAAAATGATCCTCACATCCTATTCTCCAAGAAGCTCACTATTGCTGCACACAATTTCTCAATGCAACCATATCTACCATTCTGCATGATGGTGATGTACCATGTAGCCATTAAAGGTTAAATCCTAGTGATGCAACTAGTTACCTCAATCTAAACATTTTGGCAAGCTGTTATATGGCAAGCAGGGAAACTTCAAGAGAAAAGAAATCAAAGTCATATTTGAATGTAAGATGCAGTTGAAATTTGTTCCACTTTGTTACACAGACTATGTGATCTAGTTGCTGTTAAACTACATGACATTTGAAAAATGTACCATCCAATTAAATTGTGTCTAAGCACTAGCAAAAATCATACCCCTGTCACCAATACGTACCGTTGGAGAATCTGCATTGTTTGAGCACCTCACTGAATCCTTCACACAGTTTGAGGTCACTCTGGCTCTGTGCACATTCAAGGAACTGTTTCATCTCATAAGCACATGGATTCTGCTGCACTGCCTCTTGTTGATACATGGGCTGCTGCTGGTACATGGTCTGAGGCTGATGAGGCTCCTAAAGAATTAATTCCGTACGTGTTATTTACGGCCGATTGTAGGAGACAGAACAACTGAAGTCACTTATGAAAAGAAAATAAAAAAAAAAGATTCAATCTTTAAGTTATACATTTACCTGATAAGTGATATCAGGCCTGGCAGCCTCGGAGTTTCCACCGCCGCCGAAGCCGCCCGTCATGGCATGGCCAATCGTGTGCCCCACAGCAGATCCCACAGCAACGCCCGCTGCAGTGCTGGCCATCTGGGCAAACATACCTGGCTGTCTGGGGGCAGCTGCAACAGGTGAGCTCACAGCAGACGCAGGGGCAGGTGCAGGAGCTGGTGGAGGTGATGCTCTGGCCATCGGTGGTGGTGGTGCAGGACGGGAGGAATAGCTATGATTGTAAACATCAGAAACACACACAAACTGATGCAACGTGTGTAATTGAATTCATGGCTGTCAGTAATTTGCAGTGCAACCTACTGGTTTAGATAATTAAATAATACTGGTAACTGTTTCAGTCATTCAGGTTTATTTGAAGGTCAACAGTTTTAGTTGTCTGAATGTGACTGAACTTCTGTTTCTGCTTGGATGAGTGATGACAATCCTTTAAATAAGACCATCTACTCCTGACACTGTACTGTTTTACACATTTAACTAATGTCCCTAATGTTTAAACAGCTAGATTTTACCTGTACAATAAATCTATACTGTCTACAAAGATGTTTGAGGAGCTCCTGGTACAGTCACATTCACTGCACCACATTTAACATCATATTAGTTTACCTTTATAAACTAAATACAAGCTCAGTAAGAGTAACATAATATAATGTGACCGTTCAGGCGAATATTACCACCACATCACATCTGTCTTTCTAAGCTAGCAGGTTAGCTAGTTGGTTGATAAGCTAGCAGGTTAGCTAGTTGGTTAAGTTAGCATAGCTAATCTTACCTTGGAGGAGCCATCCTTGAACTTCGGCTACGACTTCCTCTAGGCATTTTAAATGCTATAAATGTTTACAACGAATGCTGAAAGCTTTAACGCAAGCTATGGTAAAGTATCCTTCGTTCCCAGTTACACAGCTTCCGTCTCTCCGACCTTCAAACTTGTGAGCTAGTAATAATGTGTCGTTCGCGAATGAGTCGGTTCTTTGAGCCGGAACCCTATTCAATACATGAAGCAGTGCTGATATTCTGAGAGTTCAATCAAATTGCGTCAACCGAAAACACTTTTTAGTGTATGGTAATGATGGGTGATCATCCGTAGCATTGCTGCGAAAATAAATCTTAAATAAATAAAAATGAATGAAAATACTTAATACTTTAATGAATCGTTTGGGAGGCTAAAGAGTTGACTCTTACTGGTCAGCTGATCACATGTTCATCCGGGGAACTTTCCAGTCTGTTACATCATTCAAGGCCCTATAAACAACTGTGTTTTATTTTATTATGGTGTTTCATAGAGAGCAAGAAATGTATCTCAGATTAAATGCGTTTTAGCTTTTACTTTACTTTTAACATTATTATTATTATTATTATTATTATTATTATTAGTAGTAGTAGTAGTAGTAGTAGTAGTATAGTATTATTACTGTTATTATTATTATTATTATTATTACTGTTATTATTATTATTATTATTATTAGTAGAAGTATTAACATGTAAATATTTAGCACTTTTCATAAACTTCAAGTCAAGAAGCATTTATTGTCATTTCAACCATATATAGCTAATGCAGTACATAGTGAAAAAACAACGTCCCTCCAGGACCATGGTGCTATTTAAAACAACACAGAGCTACATAAGACAAGACAAAGCTACATAGCACAACACAGAGCTAAGGACTGAAAGTAAGTTGTCAGTGCAAGTAAGTGCAAACAGTGCAAGACAAAGACAGTGCAGACAGACAATGCAAACAATACAATAAACACAAGATAGTGCCTACCAGTGTGAATTCTGGCCATTGTACAAAACTGCAAAGGAATAGAGTTGTGAACACAGAGTTAATGCAAACAAATATCCACTTCTGTTAGAGCAGCAAATGGGTGACATATTGAAATTTGGTGTGCAAAGAACAATTATAGAAAATGTGCAAAACAGCAAATTAAAGAATGTGCAAAAACAGTGATTGAGTGAATGTGCAGTGTGTGTGTGTTAGTTCGGTAACAGTTCAGTTCTGGGTGTTGATAAGCCTGATGGCTTGAGGGAAGAAACTGTTACACAGTCTGGCTGTGAGGGCCTGAATGGTACGGGACCTTTTCCCAGATGGCAGGAGGCTGAAGTGTGTGTGAGGGGTGTGTGGGGTCGTCCACAATGCTGTTGGCTTTGAGGATGCAGCGTGTGGTGTAAATGTTCATGATAGAGGGATGACAGCTTATATTCCATATTCAAGTTTCCATTATTTGTACATATTGAACTTTATATTTGGAAAATGGTTAACAGTATGAAATTCTCTATATTTTCAAAGGTATGTGGACACCTGACCTTCTCATTAATATGTGGTTCTTCCCCAAACTGTTGAAACAAAGGTGGAAGCTCACAAACATATTGGAAGCCTTTGAGTGCTGTAGCATTACACAATTTTCCTTTACTTGAAATAAGATGCCCAAATTTGTTCCGTCATGACAATGCCTCTATGCACAGAATGAGCTGAGTGAAGAGAAGGTTATTGGGTTGAACCAATATCAGTGTCTGATCTCACTGAATGCTCTTATGGCTGAATGATGACAATTCCCCACATCCACAATCCAAAATCTAATGGAAAGTCTTCCCAGAAGCGTAATTGTTACTGAAAATGGAGACTGAAATAAGATGTTTAACAGGCATGTATGGGAGTGATTGGTTAAGTGGCTGTATATGTCAGTGTGGGCTACAAGATTTTAATCCCAACCCAGGTAGGGGATATAATTCAGCTACAAGGACAGCTGTAATAATAATAATAATAACAATAATAATAATAATAATAATAATAATAGTGTGATTGTGTGAGTGAACGTGTGTGTGTGCCCTGCGATGGGTTGGCACTCCGTCCAGGGTGTATCCTGCCTTGATGCCCGATGACGCCTGAGATAGGCACAGGCTCCCCGTGACCCGAGGTAGTTCGGATAAGCGGTAGAAGATGAATGAATGAATGAATAATAATAATAATAATAATAATAATAATAATAATAATAATAATAATAACGAATTGCTCTCTCTGTACGTTAAACAGTGGCAGTTTATTGCAGATAGTGTTGCCAATGTTCCAGGGGTTTGATTCTGAGCTTGTGTTACTGCCAGGACATCAAATCTATAGTGAAGATAAATAACCTAAAAAATAACCTTGGCAAAAATCAAAAGATTCATATTCTCTTCTGAACATATAAATATAATCCTGCATATAATCCTACACTCATTGCTGATTTCATTCCACCATTGAAACCTTATCTTAAGTATAAATAATTAGTTTACGACCTCTGTGCCTTCTCCTTGGTGTGAGTCCCAAAGCAGCAGCTGTTGTTGTTGTTGTTCTTCTTCTTCTTCTTCTTCTTGTTCCTCCTCCCACTGCAGAGCTACAGCCACATCATTTCCTCTTCACATCTAGCTAATGCTAGTTATTAGGGGTGAAAACTAAAATCCTTATCGTTTCTGGTGTCCACCATTTAATATTCATCTTAAAAACCCGGACATAGTAATTGACTCAAAGAGGTAAGTCATTTATAACTGGCGTCGTGTTAGCTAGCATGCTAATTAGCTGTAGCCTCCATTGCGTATTAGCTTAGCTAGTGTTACAGAGAAGCTTTAACCTTAACAGATAACTAGCTGTATATTTTCTGTATATATCTGGAAAAAACAACAACATAACGTGAACACATTTATCCCAGCAGTAAGCTAGTATTGTAGTATATAGAAATGTTAGCATTGTAGCTAATTAGCGAGCTAGCGACTGTTTACCTACAATATAACTTTATTAACGAAGATAATTTAATCAGCTCGATAAAACCACGACTGGTTTATAGAAGTATGTGAGATAATAAACTGTGTATTTAATCGTTCTTAATGATTTGAACATTTCTCAGCTCCAGTTCTGGGCCTTTTGTAATCTTGTGCTCACTTGGTTCCTAAAATCATGTTGTATAGAAATAAATGTGCATCATCTCAGTTTTATTGACCTGAGACTCATTTAAAAGGTGGTTTATTATGTTATTAAAGCTTCTTTAGTGCTAAGAAAAGAAATGGACTATAATTTATTTGTAGCTGTTGTTAGAGTCTGAAAGCATTGTGAGATTAAATTGGACTTGTTTTCCCAGTTCACAACAATGCAGTGTAGAAGGTGAGCATTACATTGACATGGACCTCGTTCCGAACAAGCCACCATATGGTAGCTGTGACCATAATAGAAGTTTCCAACCCATTTCTAGAGATCCATCCACATATCAGCCTTGACACGTTTCCCAGAACTTCCATATGACAAACACCCACAACGCCATTCATCCACCACCATGTTTCACAGTTGGATGGAGAGTGTTTCAGAGATGTAATGTTTTCACTATTCATTCCAAAATGGTTCACTTTGGTTTTATTTGACCACAAAATCTTTTGCAGTTTCTTCGATATTGTTGAGTGATGCATATTTTCTAAAAAAAAAAAAAAAAATAGATTTTAGATTTATATTTCTCTGAGTACATTAAAACAAGTGGTGATTAGCCTGAGATGCAAAATGGATTTCTAGGGAATTAAGGGGCAGTTTGGGAAATGTCTGTCACTAAAACAAATTCCTCATATGTGAAAGAAATAAGAAATAAAGCTCTGTCTGATTCTGATTCTGATTCTGAACATTTTGGCAGTAGTCATGCAGCACCCAAAAGCTCAATAATCACTGAGCTCAGTAACCACTGAGTTATCACTGGTGTCAGTCATTCACTAGCACTCTGACTGGGTCAGGCCCTTCAGATCTGGAACTGGGGAATCCTGTGCTAAGACACTGCAGATCTGAGTATTTTCTTTCTCGGCAGGTAAGGGCAGAGATGTCATACTACTCATCTTCCTCATCCCGCAGTTCCTCCAGAAACCTGGAGTGTAAGGTGTACGTTGGAGATCTGGGAGAAGGAGCTGCTAAGGGAGAAATTGAAAGGGCTTTTGAGTACTATGGACCTTTGCGCAGTGTTTGGGTGGCCAGGAACCCTCCTGGTTTTGCATTTGTGGAATTTGAAGATGCTCGAGATGCAGAGGATGCAGTGAAAGGAATGGATGAAAAGTAAGTATATTTAATGAGCATTTTGGAAATGTATGAAACCCTGCATGAAACTTATGTAATCTTATTGGGAATATCTGCCTCAGGAGCAGTGTAGGACATACATTTCCACTGCTGTATCTTGGAGATTGCTTTTGTTACCAGAGAATATGGACACTGGCTCATGTCTTTTTTTTCTCATTAAATAACAGGCTACTGTGTGGATCTCGGATTCGCGTGGAGCTTTCCACTGGCATGTCGAGGAAGAGCCGATATGGCCGAGCCAGTCGCCGCCCGTTTGATCCAAATGATAGATGCTATCAGTGTGGTGACAGAGGACACTATGCCTATGACTGCTATCGCTTCAGCAAGCGAGGACGTCGAAGCAGGTGCAAAGCGATTCAACATTTATGCTCCGCTCGCCTTCCCCTGATACCAAACTCCAATGTGTCTTTAACTTAATCATTTTCTTTGCCAATAAATGCTTTTCAGATTTAATTAGGTGATATTAAGTGTGAACCAAGAAAAGCATTATCCTTGTTATCCGTTACAGGTCTCGGTCTCGGTCTCGCTCCAGGTCGAGGAGTCGCCGCCACCGCTCAAGATCCCGAAGCCGCAGCAATAACCGGTTGGAATTTATCATTTTATTATTATTCGTAGCATTCAAACTGAGTGTAGTTTACTCAATAGGTTCATGGTTCATGTATAGCTCATAGTAATTCTCACAACCTGAAACATCTGCATGATCTAGAACTGAAACTAAAAAACATTTAATTATCTTACAATAACTGTAGTATGATTGTTATTATCATTATACAACATACTTTACAGAACCTTTCATTTATAGGCTCTGATGATGTAAAGTGAAGGCAAGGGTTATAATTATTATCAAAGCTACAAATATGGACTCGTAAAAAGAAAACGAGATTTTAAATACATTAAGAAAACCATCAAAACTGTGTAAAGATGTACAGGTGTGGTGTCTCAGAGGGGCCTATGCCCACCCAGATTGGGATCTGTAGATTTAATTCCATGATTAAATTTACTCATTCATTCATCTTTAGTAAGTGTTTTAACCTGGTCAAGTTGATGGTGGAACAAGACACTAGAACATCACAGAGCACCATGCACACACCTACACTCACTCACACTCACATCACACAGAGGTGCAATTAAACGTACTCAACCAACTACCAGTTATTGAAAGTTAGGAGAAGACCAAAGACCCTGGGGGAAGCCCATGCAGACATGGGCAGCCACTCGATTAGATATGACATGTATTATATTAAGTACGTTAGAAGCAATAGAAATAAAATTTCCAAAACTTTCCAGGTTGTTGTTCCAGGTTGTTCCAGGTTGAGTCTGTGTGAGCATATCACATTAGAGGGTGAAGTAAGGCAAAGTGCTAATGGAACAGCAATATATAAGCACCTCACTACGTCTACAATTTCTTTCTCTGCCTCTTAGGAAGCACCGATCTCCATCTTATGGAAAGCGCAGGAGCAGGTATGTGGTTAGAAATGTGTAAGATCACAGTGGCTATAACGCCCATTAAGTGTTTCTTAATTTTTTTGCTGAAGAATCTAACTAAATAATTATATAAATGTATATTATAATAAGTAATATACATTTTTTTTTTTTCAAAACCATCAAGGTCTGGCACTCCAGCTCGCTCAAAATCTAGGACTCCTGTTCGGAGGTATGGCAATAGGATATAATTGTTATTTCTCTTTCTGCTTTTGATGATCCTAGCTCACAAGAATGATATGTGATTTCTGCTTTTTTTTAGTCGCTCTTGGTCTCGCTCTCGATCTGGATCTGCCTCGCGCTCTCGCTCCAGATCCAGGTCCCGCTCTCGCAGCCTGAAGAAGCGCAGGTAAGTTCCTGGTCTCCAACCATATCATATCTGCTTTTTTAAAACTGCTCTGACCTTGTGATTTTCTGATCAAATATCTAAAAGCATGTTTTTGTCTAGGAAGTTAAATGATGTGAAATAGAATATCTTCAAGGCCAGACCTAACTCTCATATTTATGACTTAAGTCAGCTTAGATAAACCTGTTGATCATAGTCAGAAATAATAGTATCTCTAGGTTAGTTAAAAAATAGTCTACTATATATTTCATAGTTTGTCCTGTAAGCACAGCTTCCACCAGAGGTAAGACCTTTAGTCTGACAACGCAGCTCCAACCGCGGATGGACGGATTGGTGATGGAGATGGATGGATGAAGCAGGAGCAGATAAATTAGATGCAGTAGAGAGGGATTTTATCTAAATCACTCCAAAAATGAACAACGGGGCATCAGCCCAGCCCTCCAGTCCCATGCCGTATTTCAATTTCTAACATTGTCTGATATGTCTTATTTTCAAGGTCACCTAGTCTAGACGATCTTGGTCAGGTCGTAGTTAAGATATTAGAGACAACTCGCACACATATTTTATGAAAGACTCCCAGAGTCAGGATTATGTTGAAGGGATGGAGGGACGGGGGGGTTAAGATGTGAGGAATCTTCTCATCTCTCTTCTCCCTCAGATCCAGTTGATTAGCTACAAAGAGTGAACGAGATCACCCGCCAAAAAAAAGAAAGCAAGCACAAATCTGTCTCGATCAGACTCCGGTGACCAATTGCTGCAGGCTGTTCTTTTTTCTTAAAGAGTGTGGGAGTGGATGGCAGTGACCAGGGCTCGTCCTTGCCATGTTAAACGTCCTCCGGGAGGGTGACAAAAGAGCTTACCCGAGATCAGCCTCCTGCCGCGCTGCTTTAAAGAGATCGTCCAAGGGCATCCTGTGCGTACTCAAACAGTTGTTCCACCCTCCCCACTCCCATCCCATCCCATGCACTACTACTGCAGACCAGAAATGCTGGGCTGAGAGTTTTGGGCTCCCCCTTTCTTTTTTTTCCTTCAAAGCTCTGGCTTCATGCTTAGCTTCTGAGAAGGGTGTGTGAGAGAAAGAGAGAGACGAGAGATCAGTCTTCAAGACCTCTGCGCGTGTGTCTTCGAGTTCTAGCATCCGTCGCTTCTCTGTATGTTGTTTCCGCCACTGTCTGCAAAGGTAACCAACCCAAGAGTTACTGTCCTTCTTGATATGAGCCCTGGTTCTCATAAAGCCAGATTCTCTGTAAACGTTTACTTACTGCTGAATGTGTCCAGAGCATGTGATGATTAACACCCCTGTGAGAGTGAGTGTGTGCACCTGTGTTATTGAATGAGTGAGTGCAAGTGTAAGGGAAACACACGTGTGTGTGTGTCAGTGTGTGTGTGTGAGAGAGAGAGAGAGAGAGTGTTCAGTCTAATCCTGGATTAGAGGAATTCATTAGGTGAGATTTTGCAATTAATTTCTGGATAACGTTGTACTGTTAAATAAGTGATTTAGAAGTGATGTAGATGGCTCATGTGAGATGGTGGCACTCTTGGGTTCTAAAATGGTCCATCATTAGGTGAAGCAGTCTCGAACCCGTTGCAGTCAGAAGCAGTTATCTTCAAGCTATTCATACTTTAAAGAAATACTCCAGCGTGTGTCTCTATACACATCATCTGTAGTGTCTAACACATTTCCCTGTAACTCCCCATATGCAAAATGTGCTAATAATAAGGACAGATGGTGTATTTCATTAATAAACTTTTTTCTTTTTAAGAACACATTCATAAATTCTTCATGGGGTTCTGATCTCGCAACACAAAAAAGTCTCAGTAAACAGATTGACTTTTAATTATTGTAGTGTTAATATTACACTCTGATTAGATTTTGGGTAAATATTCATCATGTCTGATGAACACTGTGGTGGATAAATGATAAATTAATTAATCTCGTTGGGTAATTAAAAGCCCACGTTCGTTTTCGGTTGCCTGGAAACCTAACTGACTAGCGTAAATATGGTAGCTAATTATAATGTATATATCGTATAATTTATAACTAGTTAAATACAAACAAAAAGGAAATGAACAAAGTTCATGATCAAGATCATTATAAGATCCCAAATTACAAATTGTACAAATTTTAATTGTCAGTATTATTTCCCCCAATACATTACAATCAAAATTAAATGTTACAGGAAAGTCTTTTTTTTTAAAAAAAAAAACTCTGTTGATTACTGGTTAGTGCATTTCTCTGCTTGTGCCTAAGACTTGTGTGTATGTGTGTGTGTGTGTGTAGATGGCTGGATATAATAGATATAGTTTTTAAAAATCGCAAAAACAAGTTTAAATGTGTACACGGAAGTTTACAGTGAAAACAGTTTACAAATGAAACATAAGTGTAATATAAGTTTAGAAATATAATTTTCAATAAAAAATGAAACTTCTTTTTCTGCTTGCTAAAGTACAAAAATGCAAAATAAGTAAAACTCATTTACTAAGACAGAATGCACTTGTTTCAGTCACCCAGGATTGATCCGTTCCTAATTATATGGTCCATGGTTATGGAAAGCATTTTAGAGAAATGTATAAGTATCAGTGGTCATTACACATACACAACAGATGCAGAAATATTCTGGAGTATTTCTTTAATTTTGTTTTTAGTTCTCAGCTTCTTTTGAGGTCGTTAACATTCACTGTTATATGACATTTAAACAAGAAGCTAAAAGCTTTCAGTATCAGTGTATTTATAGCTCTTGATGATATGTTGTGTTATGTGTAGATTTAACTTTCTCTATAGTTCTCAAGCAGCACTGAAAGAGGTCAAGCTGTGGATTATGAGCCATCCAGGAGGAATATGGTTGAAGCTGTGCAAAGTTCATGGATGATTCTTTTAGTGATGGATATATATTCTCCTTACTGAAGGCCTCTTTCTCTGTGTTCCAGCCATTCCAGGTCCCCAAGCCTGAAAAAAAGCTCCACATCCCTAGATGAAGTTCGAGTGGAGAAGAAACCCTAAACCCAAATCACTTATCCACTTTTTTGCTTTCTTTGCCCTGTTTTTCTTCACATTAATCTTATAAAATTATAGAATCTGTTCGGTTTTGCTTATCTGAAATTTTTTTTAACTCTAATGTCTGTTTACCTTAAAATGGTGATTATCATAAATATTCTAATTCTATAATTATTTTCTCTTTTAATTATAAATTGTATTTTTTGCTTTGCATATTAATTAGAAAAAAATACTCCTAAAATAAGTGTACTATGTTTTCTGTTTTGCCTGTAAGTTTACACTGGAAATGAACAAAAATAAAGAGTTATAGCATGACGTGTGAGCTGAACATTTAAAGAGAGCATTTACAGACTTTGTGAAACTTTATGTAATTGCATTGTGTGTGTATATCTATCTATCTATCTATCTATCTATCTATCTATCTATCTATCTATCTATCTATATATCTATATATATTTCTATATATATATATATATATATATATATATATATATATATATATATATATATATATATATATATATTTATTTATATATATAAAATATGTAACACACACAATCCATATATCCTTATACATTTAGCCTGCTTCCATTGACAACAATAAGCATTGACCATAGAATGGGAAATAGTGAAGTCTTGATATTTACACATGTAGGTTTAGTGATGCTGAGTAATGTGTAGTAGTGGGGAACTCTTAAATATTAGTCTTTTTTATTCACATCTATATTATATAAACTATGTTTCCAGGTAATAATAATAAGAAGAAGAAGAATTAAAAGAACATAGCTGTCCAATCATAGAAGGTTTGAGCACTGTTGTACGTTTCTCATTGGTTGAGCGCTGTGATGTACTGACCAATAGGAGCGCTCAGAAGGCGGGCGCACGTTCACGTATTTTTTCTCGTCCATTTTCATTTGGTCCGTTGGGGGGACAAAAAAAAAAAAAATCAATCGCTAACGGGACAATATGGCTACACAAACGGCCCGCTATTACGGCGAGGGAGGCAGAGCGACGAAGCGCCAGAAAACCGACAACGAGGGAGGAATGGCGGCTGTAAGTAACTCACAGGTCTGAGGGACATCGGACACTTTTCTGCAGATTTCTGTGCGTTCTCGCGCGCGGTAGCTGCTAGCTTCACTCGCTTAGCTTCACGTCTTTGTTTCCTCTGTTTCCAGCGGACTGTATTTTAGTGCACATACAAACACACATGTATATAAATACATGACCTAGGGTGATAAACCTGTCCCTGATGCTGCAGGAATAGGACACAATGCTAGTTAGTTTGTGCTTTGGCCACTAGCTAGTTAGCATGAATGAATGTAGCTAGTTAGCAAGTTAGCAGAAGTCGCGTGGAGTAACGACGCCTCAGGAGGCCACACCGCTCACACACACAGGGCCTGTACAGTTCTGCTGGATAAACATAATAAAGAGACGTTTAGCTTTATACCTTTATTACTGGATGGCCTGAGAGATCTGGGACATTAAACACACATATACACCACACACAACTCTCTCCCTAAAGCACAGGTTCCCCAACGTGCTCCTGCAGAACCCTCTGCTCTGTATCCTTCCTCTGGCTTAACACAGGCTTCTAGAATCTGAAAGGATTGTTATTGCTCACTAGTTAAATCGTTAAAAGTGCAGGACGGGGTTACTCCAGGATCAGGGCTGTTGAATAAGTGCCCTAAAGGAGGGAGTTCATAAACAGTTCATAAAGGAATCAGGAAACTGGAGTTTCAACTTTGCATCAAAACTTGTAATCAGTGTGATGAAGCCGGTTAAACAGCTGAACAAAAGTGTCCTAATTATTACAGATTATATATTAGAGCTCTTTAAACAACAAAGCTATATAATTCTTAACTTACACATGGATGGATGTCTCACATGATCTTATTTAACAAAGGCATATGTATAATTATAATATTTCATAACTCAGACCGTTATGTAACATTGAGGGAACAGCTGTTTTTAGCGGGTGTAAAGTAAGTCACTAAAGGAAACAGTTATATTAAAGCTAAATAAAATGGTTAAAAAAGTATAAGAGGAATAAAGTTTCATGTCATGCTGTTATTAGAAAATGTGACTCTTATTCCTTATATAAAATACAGGTACAGATTAGTTCTGATCTTAACCACAGTTAAATACTGCACATGGTAGAAAAAAAACAGAAGCGAATAGTTCACAGTTCAGTTTCCCGATATTCCAAATGTGATGGAAGTCATTTACACTGGAGCCACAACATTAATGTCGTTATTAACCACTCACTGTTACTAATAATCACCCAGAATGATTTCAGTGACTTCAGACAGTTAAGATGTGATTTAAAGACATAAAGACTCAAGCCTATTAATCTCTATATTATTAATCTGTATGATCACTGTTTATTACAGGAGGGCTACGATGACCCTCGTAAACCTCTCCCATCCCTTGTGGTCCACATAAGAGGGTTAGTGGATGGAGTTTTGGAAGCAGACATTGTTGAAGCGCTGCAGGAATTTGGGACCATCAGGTTTGTGCTGCTTATAATCTACTGTATCCTCTGAAATCTAAATCTGCCTGTGATGATGCTGCATTGCAAAATAACTTTTACATCCTTCTCCTGATGAAACCGATGTAATGTGAAAACAATCCCACTGAAACAGACAAACTATGATGATTACTTTTAAACATGACTCTGATTGGTTCATTCTGAGCAGTTATAAAAGGTTGTGCACATTTAAGTTATTGTGACTCTTTTTCCCCTGAAATGTTTCTGATTGATTTTTGCTTTGAGGGTGGTAAAAGGTCTAACACGATTTATCTTAGTTTTATTTAGTTTACCTGCTGTTTTCACCAGGGTGTGTAGGCTTTTTAGGTCCTGTGTGTGCCTTAAGCTGCAAACCTGCATCTGCTGCAGCTATAACCTTATCTTAGCCCCTCTTTATAAAATGAATGCCTGCAAACTTCTGGTGTTCTTGTATTTTTGTGCCGCCATTTATGCCACTTTAAATGTGTTGCAAATGACTGAACTGCACTTGCACAATGTCTTCGTTAAAACGTCTGTGTTTAAGCTGCATTTTGAATGAGAAAGATGGCTGCAGTTTATACATTGCTGTGTGCAGAAGCTTCCAAACAAAACTCCTAACCGTTCCCCCCCCCGGCTGCAACCGGTCCAAATGTTATTCAGTCCGGGTTTCATGATCCGGGTTTGTTTGTTTGCTTTTGGTGGTGAAAGCAGCAGAACAATCACATTCATGTGCAAATAGAAAACAGCAATTGTGCCACTGCCATCTTCATCTCTAGTCATTGTTTAACTTGCCAAAACCAACCAACACAATAACTGGCATGTCTCTGCTGTGTTTGTGCCTCATTCACCGCCGACACGGCTGCTTTTTATTTGCTCGGTTTGTCAGTGTCGCCATTTCTGCTTCCAAAATGAGCCTTCTACTGTTAATTATTCCTTTTTTAAAGACTAAGAGCAGGAGTATTATCAAAAGTAATTTGTCGTGTTTCAATTAACGTCATTTAATACGTTTTATGCTTCAGCATTAAAAATTCAGAATTTTCATGGCAGTGGTTTAAAAGTATTTAGCAAAACTCCAGCACTGCGTTGTTATGACGTCTGCTCAGCTTAGTGTCATGTACCTGTAGATGTACAGAATTGTCCACGTTCCCCCAAATCCATCCCTCCACACACCACCTGCATTCTTTTGGTTTCTAATTTTGTGGCATTATTTTTTGGGAAAATTCTTCGATTGCCTTTTGTATTTATTTTTCCCTTAAACTGCATTACCTGTGGTATTATTATAAAAATGACCGGTTGTGGTTCAGCCAGATTCTTTCCTGTTTTTACAGTTATGTGGTGCTGATGCCCAAAAAGCGCCAAGCCCTTGTTGAATACGAGGACATGAGCGGCTCTTCCAATGCTGTAACGTATGCCAACGACAACCAGATCTACATCGCTGGAAATCCTGCTTACGTTAATTACTCCACCAGTCAGAAGATCTCCCGGCCCGGCGACTCTGACGACTCTCGCAGCGTTAATAATGTTTTATTATTGACAATCATGAACCCCATTTATCCCATCACCACGGTAATATCACTCTCCAGGACTCTGCACCTCCCCCACATCTGCATTTGTACATTAAAAATTACAGGATGTAAGAAACTGGCTGTGATTTACATACACATATAGAATCACAGCCACAAATTCACCCTTAATATACATTATATTAAGTATAATAATATATTCATGTGTGTATGTATGTAAATGTATATGTAAACGTGTGTGTGTATATATATATATATATATATATATATATATATATATATATATATATATATATATATATATATATATATATATAACCAAAAAAATGTGTGTATATATATATATATATATATATATATATATATATATATATATATATATATATATATAAATATATAAATATATAAATATATAAAATATAATATAATTTTTCTTATCCTGTAGGACGTGCTGTATACCATCTGCAACAATTGCGGTCCTGTTCAAAGAATTGTCATCTTCAGGAAAAATGGTGTCCAGGCCATGGTAGAATATCCTTTACTGCTTTTGATCGTGTTTCAGTTCTGCCCTCAACAAGCAAAGATGTGTTGGGGAAGATCCATTGGTTCAGTCACACACAACCTGTGAATTACATGGCTCAGGAATTTGCTGCTTTACATACCCAGGGTCCCTGTTTTGAATCTGGATTTAAGTTACTGTCTCTGCAGACTTTCACATGTTCTCCCCAAAGCTTTTCTCTGGTTTCCTCCCACCTCCTAAATGGACTGAATGGCATGTATTGAACAGCCTGGCTCAGAGTAAGTGTGCAGATGTGCACTGCATGGACTGGTGACCCGTATAGTGTGTGTTTGTGTCATGCCTGGTGTTCCCTGGAGTAGCTCTGTATCTGTCGGCCCTGACCGAGTGGTCGCTGAAAATAAATGAATGACTCTGCCTTGTAAGGGCTTGTTGATTAGCGGTTGTGTCTTTTGATAGAATGTACTTTTTTTTCCTTAATTATTCCCACATTTGATTCGGTCCAGAGTGCACAGCGAGCCAAAGCCTCTCTCAACGGTGCCGATATATATTCAGGCTGCTGCACACTCAAGATCGAGTATGCCAAGGTACGTGGAGCTCTGTCGTGTTTAGATAAATGTAGAAACACATCACACTTGTGTGTTGTGCACTAGTCTACTAGTGAAAATAGATTGATTGATTTGTACCTTCAGCGTGTTCGGTTTCCTTGCCGTTTCCAAATACCTGTTTTCTATGTTTGGAAACATATTTAATGATGCGTTTTCCTCCTTACAGCCAACACGCCTCAACGTATTCAAGAACGACCAGGACACATGGGACTACACCAATCCAAACCTGGGCAGCCAAGGTAACGTGAGCATCAGGACATCTTTATATTCTGACACAATTCAGCACCGTCACTGCCACTGTGGAGATTAGCTAAGAGGGTGGGAGTGGGTCATGTTAGGAGCTCTGATGCTTAATTGTGCAGCCTAACACAGGTTTGTGCTGACGTTGAGGCATGGCAGGTAGGAAAGTGTTTTTTTTTTTTTTGTTTTGTTTTTGTTTGTTTGTTTTTTGTTTTGTTTTTTGTGACCTTGTTTCTGAAATGTACACTCAGAATATTGTTTAGCTCCTTTTCTTAACAAAGCAAGGTTGAAAGGAGCAACTGGACCACTGAGTATGCATCACTGAGGGAAAATGTTTTCCAATGTTAAAGTATTTCTGTTTTGGCCACAACACAAAAAAAAGCATGTTTCCAATCTAGGACCATTTTGAAGAAGCCCAGACCATTTCAGGCACTCTGGTGAATCCCCAGGTGAATCGAGGCCATAGTTACAATAACCCTCTTACAGTGCATTATCCTTCTAGCTTAATTTGTTACTGAGTCTGTCTGTATCAGAGAACTGTATTTAAACGTAAGGGGGGTTTGTGTAGACTAGTTCGGTGCTACTAGAAACGTCAGTCCCTTGTGTAATCTGTCGCTTCTGCTATGTTACATAAGCTTCACCAGATCAGCAGTGCAGTAGAAATGTTTAGCAAGTTTATTGTGGATGGTTTCACCTTTTAGTTCCTTAAAAGGTTCTGGAACCTTAAGGTGAACATGCTGAAATGCTGCGTGTGTTTTTTTGCCTGCTGTATTTTACCTAATTTTAGCTCCTTACAAGGTTTTAGCAGAAGTGCATTTCGCCAGTAAAAAGTTATTAGTTGTTAATTTGCCTGCTTATGGGCCAGTTGCTCCTCCACATCTATGCTGAACAAAAAAGTAAACTGCTTCAAAACATCAGCTGCAGCAACACACTTGGACAATGAAGAGTGCCCTTTTTTTTTTGCATACATGGAAGATATTTCAGTTTTCTCAGCTACATCTGCAAGAGCACTTTCTCCTTCAACAACCAGAGGGAAGCGTAAGCATGATAGAGAAATGCATTCTGACACTCTACACAAGAGATTCTACACATTTTACACCCCTCCTGAACCACCACAGCCACAAAGACGCGCCGCCCTACGGCATGATACACATTCTGATTATTAGAACAATAATACACATGCCACTGAAAGAGTACCACCACCACCACCCCACTGTGACACAGCACCAACACCACCACCAACTGCTGATAAAGGAATCTTCAGGGGGGAAACACACGTTCCAAACAGACAAAAAATCACAGTCCCTGCACACAGGACAAGTCATTCAAGAAACAAAAACACCTTCTCTGAACCCTACTCATCTATGTGTGTGTATTTTGTTCCCTGTTCCTCAACCTCGAGTCCTCGAACAAAATGCGCTCACATACCATATAAAGCGTCCGTGCCAACTTACTGATTATAGCTCTGAGTCCTTCAAGAAATGACACACCGACAGTATGTGGAAGAGGTCACCCACACAGGACACATGCCGACACCTTTGATTACAGAGTACTAGTTGTCCAGTATACCTTCCACCTCTATTTCTCCCTAACAATTTTACCTCTCAATGTGTTTTTTTTCCTTTCTATTTTTAGTCTTATGACCTACTTTGTAACACCTTCCAATATGATGCAGGTTTTGCATTGTCTCTAGTGGGAATCTGAAATGTGCAAAAATCCACCACGCTGCAGCTGTGTGTGATGACATGGACAATATGTTTAAATAAAAAAAATATGGACTCCTGGAAGAATACGGACGAGCCACGGCGGTGCTTTGGTCTCGGACGAAGAGGACGGCCGCTAGAGTCTTTAAAACTAAACCGAGTCGGGACGGGAAAAAAAACAAAAACGTGAATTTTAACTTTCAAATGAAGAGAAGAGGAGGATCCCACCTTTGGCTAATTGACCACCTGTGTCACCTGCGTCACCCTTCTACCCCTCCCCTTGAGTTGGAGCTGTAAGTATCCCCAAGCTTGTGTTGTCTTGGAGTGATGCCTTGATGGTTTTTTTTTTTTTTTTTTTTTTTTATTTCTGACAAAATATGTACTAAACTTGCTATCACTTTCCCTCTCCAATCTACATTTGCCTGTTTATCCAGTGGACTCCAGTTTCGTGTTGCTGTGCTGCATCAATAGTACTGCTATATTCTTCTTGTACAATGTTCAGGGCATGTGACACTTAAGCCCCTTAGTTAAGCCCCTTGCTTTAAGAATTGTTGAATTGCGTTGAAGCAAATGCCAAAAAAAAAAAAAAAAAACAAGTTTGAGATTGATGTTTGCAATGTTTGTACCTGAACAGGTGCAGACGCTGATGGCGATGAGGGCGAACAAGGTGTGTGTGAATCTCCAGGAATTTTTTATTCTTCCTCTTTTCCCTCTCAGTATAAACCATATAATCTTTTGAAATCATTGTTTATTTGGCAGTTGATGATTTGAGCTAAGTTGCTCGAACATAAAGGATAAACAGGACATCACACATATGGGTGCTGGTTCACATTGTCTAGGGCTTATCTCTTATCTAATTATATATTCAGTTTTCATGTAGCTCTCTCTGCCGTCTATTTCTGGTCTCCAAACTTTCCTTATCCAGTTGGACTTTAAGCTACATATAATTTTATATATTAAGCTACAGAATTTTTATTATTTATTTATTTTTTTTGCAAATTCATCTTCCGCCCTTTCTCCCTGTCACTGTATTCTTCTTTTCCCTTTCATGGCCTCCTTCCCTCTCTTGCCTCTCAGATATGAATGGCCACTCCAACAAGCGCCAGAGGCAGCCGGCTCTGCTGGGACACCACCCTACAGAGTACGGTAAGGCTCCTGGTGGACACCCAACACATTCGCTCACAAAAACGGGGAGTGATTGTGCTTGTTTAATTCGGGTGCATAGATCCACAGTGGCAGTTAGACGGTGCTGTGTTGAGTCATTCAGATTTGCAATGATATGCAATTTCAACCGTCATTGTTCATGTGTGTACTCGCCAGGTGGATACGGGTACCAGGACGAGAGTTATGGCGGTTATGACGGACGCCGTGTGGGTCCATCTATGGGAGGCCCACGGAGGGGCGGGGCCAGTCAGCGCTACGGCGGCCAGTACGGAGCCCCACCTCCACCACCTCCAGGGGAATACAGTGCTCATGCAGAGTCACCAGTCATGATGGTCTATGGTCTGGAGCCATCCAAAATAAATGCAGACAGGGTGTTCAACATCTTCTGCCTCTATGGAAATGTCGAGAGGGTAAGCAGAGTGTTCTTACTCATTCTTGAACATCTAAGGTTTAAGGTGTAGAAACAGTTGATGATTTTATTTATGATGATATCCAGGTGAAATTCATGAAAAGCAAACCAGGTGCTGCCATGGTGGAAATGGGAGACTGCTATGCTGTAGACCGGGCCATTTGTCACCTAAACAACTATTTCCTGTTCAACCAGAAACTTAACGTCTGGCAAGTATTGTGATTGTTCATGTCTCACATCAGTGTTTCCATTGTGGTTTGTGTAAATAGCATTTTTTTTTTAAAACAAACTTTATTTAAAAATATCACAGCTGTTAACTTATGGGGTGTCTGAAAAGTCAGGAACCAGTGAGAGTAAAACCACAGAAATCTTTTTGCAAATTTTGTTCAACATGTTTAGATCAACATATTTGCTGAACGTCAGTTTCTGAATTTTCTGACAGTCATTTTTTGGCTAGTATGATGGTGACCTAGGTTTTGCAATAGATAAGTGGAAAGAAGCTCCAAAAAAACCCTGACAAGGACAGAATTTTTAATTTGCAGCTTTTGATGTATTATATATAAATTTAAATGACTACAAATGTGGTGGATTTGGATCAGCATGAGACTCTCTTCATTCTTGCAGTGTGTCTAAGCAGCAGGCCATCATGCCTGGTCAGTCATATGAGCTAGAGGACAGCACCAGCAGCTTTAAAGACTTCCATGGCAGTCGGAACAATCGCTTTTCCTCCCCAGAACAGGCGGCCAAGAACCGCATCCAGCATCCGAGCAACGTCCTGCACTTCTTTAATGCTGCCCCAGAAGCCTCGGTCGAAGTCTTCTCTGAGGTCAGATCAATAGTCGGAGCTGCAGAATAATGTTGTGTTTAGTTAACCTGGGATTCATCAGCATCTGTTTCTTCTGTTTTCAGATCTGTGATGAACTTGGTTTGAAGAGTCCATCTAGTATAAAATTGTTTGCAGCAAAAGGTGACAGACCCCTTGAATTTATCACCTGAGGCCATGTTTGTTTGTGGTGAAAGTTTAGAGAAAAATTTATGATTTAGATTTTGAAAATCGGAGGTCCAACGATGCATTATGACATGATGTAAAAATGTTCCCATGTTCATGCAAAGTGAAGTGGAGATCCCTTAAATTATTGATTTATATTTTCCTAAAATTCCTTAAATAAGATTTGAAGCATAATGTATGACTCATTAATTTATCAGCAGTTCAGTGTTTAGTATCCAGTTTGACTTGAACTGTGTGGTTGAGACATAATAAGAGATTTGTTTATTAGCGCTAATGATTCCTTTTTATTGCAGGTGGTGCTTCATCTGAGAGAAGCTCTTCAGGGCTTCTAGAGTGGGAATCTGTTAATGATGCCATGGAAGCCCTAGCCATGATGAACCATTACCAAATGAAGAACCCTAGTGAGTGTTGAGTTGTTTATTATTAATGCTGGTGAACTAACAGACAAATCTGAATACTCTAGTTACTGTTCTAACCTACTATACTTTGTTCCTGTTTCCTTGTTCTAGATGGTCCGTACCCTTACACACTAAAGCTGTGCTTCTCCACTGCGCAGCACGCAAATTGAAAACCGGCCATCATCACAAGCTCAGCACCGCCACAACTTCTTTGTTCATCGTCCTACACGTGTGCAGTTAATATCGAAAGTCTTTCTATTGAGTGAGCCACAGCGTGCGCTGAGAATCAGCTTTTCAGAACCGTTAAAATCTTGTTTTTATAGAAGGGGAGAAAGGTGAAATGCTTTTGTACCAGTGTTTTTTTTTTGGGTTATTGTATTATTTTTTTTTTTTCATTTTTCTTTTTAATTGCTTTCCATTATTGACTGTTAGCTGTGTGCTCAGCGCCTCACTTTTCGAAGCGGCAGCCTGTAAAGGAAAGCCTGCATTTTTCTCTGATTGTAAAATAAAATTAGTGACGATTAGTCCTTTGTCATGGCTATTTAATATAGTAGCTATTTAGTGTGAGAATCTGTTTTCAGTGACTCTGCTGAATTTTAATAAATTGAAAAATATCCATAGAAGTGATTTTATTCCCTTCACAAAGCTCTGGATGGCAAGTTTTTAATAATTAATATCAATAATTTAATCAGCAGTAAAAAATCTGATTTTTACCACTGAAATGATACAGAAAAATACAGAGCACCTTAACTGGTGTCTCATTGCTGTGTGATCCGTCATCCATCCATCCATCTATCCAGTGAAAGAGTGGCGTAAGGAAAATTGCTGTTAACAACCCAAAGTTTTTCAGTTCTTTTCCTCTTAAATGTAAGAACGTGACTGCACCTTTATTCACCTGATCATTACACATCACTAAATATACAGCAGGACTTAAATTTGTGGGTCATTTATTAATACATGAATTATAATCATTTCCAGAAAATGTCATTTGTTGACAAAATAGCTTTAAAATAGACTATAATGATAAACCTGTCATAAAGTCATCATTGTCCACAATATGTTCAAAGTGAACATCCTTCCTGCATATTTTTTGGCCTTATTGTAAAGAATTTTTGGAGAAATAATTTATAATCCCCTTTCTGGTGTCTGCATTCCTGTCTGAATCTATAGATCCTCAGGTTTTATCTTTGTCTTTTTGGGGCACTTTACCTTGTTACTCTTTCTGGACGCTCAATAGAGATGGTCGAATTCCTACCAAAGCATTTAGGTATATGAGTGTTTGATAGTTTGGATACTTTGGACAGTATGGTACTGAAAATCCAGTAAATATCCAAAAGCATCAAGGAGGAAGATTGAACAGGATTATTAGGTCTCTACAAATGACATGACAGAACAGTGAACATCTCTCTTCTGCCTGGTGTCCTCTTGATGATTTAACTTTATTTTGTGCAAAACATTTTACAAAACTATCACAGAATAGATGAGAATAGGTTGTGGTGTGTAGATCACACAACATCTGAACAAGTGTATACAGAATCTGTAACAGGGAATACAAACTACGCTAACTGATGTCACATGAAGGACTTTTAAACTGATAAATACACCAATCAGTTACAACATCAAAACAACTGAAAGGTGAAGTGAAGAACATTAGGACGTATTTGGCAGCAAGTGAACACTCAGTTCTTACACAACGTCCTCACACTTCTGCTGTCTGGGAGACGCTACAGGAGTGTGAGGTCAAACAGCTTCTATTCACAAGACATCCTGAACAACACTTAACACCACTACCTCACACCCCATAACCCACACAACACACTGAGCACATTACTTAAGTCTTAATATAAAGTCTTAATATACTGTAGTTTTTCTTTTTGTAAGGGAGACAAGCAACGTAAGAATTTCATTCGGTCTAAACCATTGTGTTTTCACTGTGCACACGACAATAAAACTCTTGAATCTTAAAGTTGGAAGCTGGATAAATGGGTAAGTGTAAATATCTGAGTGACTGAGTGGTGATGGCTGGACCAGCGGGTCAGAGCATCAACAACCCTGCAGGTCTTGTGGGGTATTTCTGGTGTTCAGGGGTTAGTAAGTACCACCAGGTGAGTGGGTCACGACCACAGAAGGCTCACTGATGTGCATGGAGGAGTAAATGATGGTCTGTCTGCTTTGTTCCCACAGAAAAACTTCTGGAGCACAAATTACTAAATAAACACGAACTCGTACTGAGCACTAATGAACTCATACTGAATATTACAAGTGAAGAGTGAATAAAAGTCATTTATTTATTCTGTCCATTTTATATTAAAAATGCATTTTAATGAGAGCAGAAGATAATGTTTACATTTCTACCAGTCTCATGAATAAACATAAACATAATAATAATAAATATAATGTTAGTTGGCTTTAAATCATTAAAATCATGCACCATGCTAACAGTCTATAAACAGATACAACATTCAGGTTTATGTCCCTTCTCAGGCGCCGTAGGAGCACAAAACGAACCATCATGGCGTCCATTATAAATATTTATAAAGCGCAGCGAATTCAGGCTGAATCCCAATCGGATAAATAGTAAACTACGTAGTGTGTAAGACACCGTGTTAAACCCTACATAGTGCCTTTACACACACAGGAAGGCGTTTGGACTTTGTATATGTAGGTTAACCTGAATATCTGTACAAAGAGCAATGAACTGCATCGTGAGATCTGCTTTAGGGAGTAAGTGTGGACATGTACAGTAACATGTAATATAACCTGTAAACTAACATGTAAAATAACATGAGGACATGTAAAATAACCTGTAAACTAACATGTTAACTAACATGAGGACATGTAAAATAACCTGTAAACTAACCTGTAAACTAAAATGTAAAATAACATGTAAACTAACCTGTAAACTAACATGTTAGCTAACATGAGGACATGTAAACTAACCTGTAAACTAACATGAGGGCATGTAAACTAACATGAGGGCATGTAAAATAACATGAGGACATGTAAACTAACCTGTAAACTAACATGTTAACTAACATGAGGGCATGTAAACTAACCTGTAAACTAACATGAGGACATGTAAACTAACCTGTAAACTAACATGTTAACTAACATGTTAACTAACATGAGGACATGTAAACTAACCTGTAAACTAACCTGTAAACTAAAATGTAAAATAACATGTAAACTAACCTGTAAACTAACATGTTAGCTAACATGAGGACATGTAAACTAACCTGTAAACTAACATGAGGGCATGTAAACTAACATGAGGGCATGTAAAATAACATGAGGACATGTAAACTAACCTGTAAACTAACATGTTAACTAACATGAGGGCATGTAAACTAACCTGTAAACTAACATGAGGACATGTAAACTAACCTGTAAACTAACATGTTAACTAACATGTTAACTAACATGAGGACATGTAAACTAACCTGTAAACTAACCTGTAAACTAAAATGTAAAATAACATGTAAACTAACCTGTAAACTAACATGTTAGCTAACATGAGGACATGTAAACTAACCTGTAAACTAACATGAGGGCATGTAAACTAACATGTAAACTAACATGAGGGCATGTAAAATAACATGTAAAATAACATGAGGACATGTAAACTAACCTGTAAACTAACATGTTAACTAACATGAGGGCATGTAAACTAACCTGTAAACTAACATGAGGACATGTAAACTAACCTGTAAACTAAAATGTAAAATAACATGTAAACTTACCTGTAAACTAACGTTAGCTAACATGAGGACATGTAAACTAACCTGTTAACTAACATGAGGACATGTAAACTAACCTGTTAACTAACATGAGGACATGTAAACTAACCTGTTAACTAACATGAGGACATGTACACTAACCTGTAAACTAACATGAGGGCATGTAAAATAACATGAGGACATGTAAACTAACCTGTAAACTAACATGTTAACTAACATGAGGGCATGTAAACTAACCTGTAAACTAACATGAGGACATGTAAACTAACCTGTAAACTAACATGTTAACTAACATGTTAACTAACATGAGGACATGTAAACTAACCTGTAAACTAACCTGTAAACTAAAATGTAAAATAACATGTAAACTAACCTGTAAACTAACATGTTAGCTAACATGAGGACATGTAAACTAACCTGTAAACTAACATGAGGGCATGTAAACTAACATGTAAACTAACATGAGGGCATGTAAAATAACATGTAAAATAACATGAGGACATGTAAACTAACCTGTAAACTAACATGTTAACTAACATGAGGGCATGTAAACTAACCTGTAAACTAACATGAGGACATGTAAACTAACCTGTAAACTAAAATGTAAAATAACATGTAAACTTACCTGTAAACTAACGTTAGCTAACATGAGGACATGTAAACTAACCTGTTAACTAACATGAGGACATGTAAACTAACCTGTTAACTAACATGAGGACATGTAAACTAACCTGTTAACTAACATGAGGACATGTACACTAACCTGTAAACTAACATGAGGGCATGTAAACTAACATGTAAACTAAAATGTAAAATAACATATAAACTAACCTGTAAACTAACATGTTAGCTAACACGAGGACATGTAAACTAACCTGTAAACTAACATGAGGACATGTAAAATAACCTGTAAACTAACCTGTAAACTAAAATGTAAAATAACATGTTAGCTACCATGAGGACATGTAAACTAACATGAGGGCATGTAAACTAACATGTAAACTAACATGAGGACATGTAAACTAACATGTAAACTAACATGAGGACATGTACACTAACCTGTAAACTAACATGAGGGCATTTAAACTAACATGTAAACTAACATGAGGACATGTAAACTAACCTGTAAACTAACATGAGGGCATGTAAAATAACATGAGGACATGTAAACTAACCTGTAAACTAACCTGTAAACTAACATGAGGGCATGTAAACAAAAATGTAAACTAACATGAGGACATGTAAACTAACCTGTAAACTAACATGAGGGCATGTAAACTAACATGTAAAATAACATGAGGACATGTAAACTAACCTGTAAACTAACATGTAAACTAACCTGTAAACTAACATGAGGGCATGTAAACTAACATGAGGACATGTATACTAACCTGTAAACTAACATGAGGGCATGTAAACTAACATGTAAACTAACCTGTAAACTAACATGAGGGCATGTAAACTAACATGTAAAATAACATGAGGACATGTAAACTAACCTGTAAACTAACATGTAAACTAACCTGTAAACTAACATGTAAACTAACCTGTAAACTAACATGAGGGCATGTAAACTAACATGAGGACATGTATACTAACCTGTAAACTAACATGAGGGCATGTAAACTAACATGTAAACTAATACGAGGGCATGTAAACTAACATGTAAACTAACCTGTAAACTAACATGAGGGCATGTAAACTAACATGTAAACTAACATGAGGACATGTAAACTAACATGTAAACTAACATGAGGACATGTAAACTAACATGAGACATGTAAACTAACCTGTAAACTAACATGAGGGCATGTAAACTAACCTGTAAACTAACATGAGGGCATGTAAACTAACATGAGGGCATGTAAACTAACATGAGGACATGTAAACTAACATGAGGACATGTAAACTAATATGTAAACTAACATGAGGACATGAAACTAACCTGTAATATAACAGGAGGACATGTAAACTAACCTGTAAACTAACATGAGGACATGTAAACTAACCTGTAAACCAACATGTAAACCAACATGTAAAATAACCTGTGAACTAACATGTAAAATAATATGTAAACTAACATGAGGACATGTAAACTAACATGAGACTAGGGTTACTTTTTGCAGACAGGGGCCGGTTGTTTCCTACTCTGAGTGCTGCTCGAGCCATGTCGTCTTCAGGAGGCCCCACACCACCCTTCACCACCCTGTCAGTCACCCACCCGGATCATCACATCACTCATGTAGAGCTGCATCGACCTGAGAAACGCAACGCCATGAACAAGGCATACTGGAGGTATGTTTTTCAATCACTCTTTTAAAATAAATGGACATTGCTATTAATCTGGAGCTTTTGACCTCTCATTGTTCTGTTATGTAAGTTATAGGCTTTATACTCTGCTATAGTCAACATTGCATGACAACATCATTAATGCTGGTTTGTGTTCGTTTGTGTGTGTTTTTTCCCTTGCAGTGAAATGGTCGATTGCTTTAATCAGATTGCTGAAGACTCTGAGTGCCGTGCGGTGGTGTTCTCAGGTGCCGGGAAAATGTTCACTGCAGGTACAGAAATACAGGATTCTTTTCAGAATAGGAAATGTCCTGTTCTTTTACTTTCATTGTCGTTCATTATTTAAGCATTAGCTCCATGTGCTACAGCTACAACACTAAGTGAAGAAGTGAATCTGGAATTTAGGATTAGAAATTATAAGTCGTTCTAATTATTGATGTGCCTAAATATCCAAATACACAGTTAACCCTTCAGGGTGCCATCATTTCAATATTCAATTTAATTCAGTAGGGGGGCACGGTGGCTTAGTGGTTCGCCTCACACCTCCAGGGTCGGGGGTTTGATTCCCGCCTCCACCTTGTGTGTGTGGAGTATGCATGTTCTCCCCGTGCCTCGGGGGTTTCCTCCGGGTACTCCGGTTTCCTCCCCCGGTCCAAAGACATGCATGGTAGGTTGATTGGCATCTCTGGAAAATTGTCCGTAGTGTGTGACTGCGTGAGTGAATGAGAGTATGTGTGTGCCCTGCGATGGGTTGGCACTCCGTCCAGGGTGTATCCTGCCTTGATGCCCAATGACGCCTGAGATAGGCACAGGCTCCCCGTGACCCGAGGTAGTTCGGATAAGCGGTAGAAGATGAATGAATGAATGAATGAATTAAATTCAGTTTTATGTAATTTCTATAGTGTTTATTTATGAATGGACATTTTTAAAAAGCAGCTTTATATAAATGTATAAAATCAGGATCTAAAATTTTCATTTATCACTTTACTAATAAACTCCCAGAAGATGATTTTATGGAGAAGCCTTGAGAGGAACCAGACTGAAAAGGGAAGCCATTCTCATCTGGTGACACCAGAGAGTGTGATTATAAATCATTTCTCTTCTATAATGCACTACTATATGGTCAAATTCTGTGTAATTCTGTAACAGGGGGATGAATTCTATTTTTAATGTGAATTCTGTTTTCTTGAAGTTATCAACTGATGTCAAACACTGAAACACAAATGTTAATAATTCTTGAGAACGATCCTTTACTTTTGGCACATTAAATTAACCAAATAGTTGTTCATTAACTCAATAATGGACATCTGGGTCATTTCTTTTTTTGTGCTCAGATCTTCATCAGTGATCATTTGAAGATTTCAGCAGGAAGGAATTAGTGTTAAGTCTATAATTAACTCAGAAATGACACTGACCTGTTAGTTCCTCAGTCTAGTGTCACCCAGATGAGGATGATGTTCTGAGTCTGGTTCCTCTCAAGAGTCCAGTTTCATTCTCTATAGGTATTGACCTTATGGACATTGCTGGTGATTTGCTGCAGCCCCAGGGAGACGATTCAGCCCGGATAGCATGGTATCTCCGGGCCATTGTTTCCAAATATCAGAACACATTCTCAGTCATTGAAAAGGTAAAGTTTATTTTATTTATGTTACACTGCATAAAAATAAATCAGATAAAGTTTAATCTATGTTTAATCTGGAACAGCTAGTTATTACTAGACCTGGGTGCAATATCAAAACTGTCAAAAAATTTATTTTATTATTATTAGTAGTAATATTATTTTTATTTTTTTATTTTTTTTAAAGATTCCAATTAAAATGTTCATATTCAAATTTTATTTGTCACATAATCATCAATACACAGTACAACATCTAGTGAAATGTTTTCGACTGTCCGTGTCATAAAAAGTAGAATAAAAATAGAAGTGACTTTAAAAATAGAAATAGCCAATAAATCCCTTGTACTGTGACTCATAATGCTGGTTGTTCCATTGTTCATCAATTGGACCTAAACTGTTGTTGGTTGTTCATTAAAAAATGTCTTTGTACCATATGTTTTATTTTATTTAGTATAAGTAGCATGTATAATGTTTATAGTCATTTAATGCATGTTTAATACTTTAATGTAAAAACTAATACTGTTCATAAGACATTTTATGGTGGATGCAAAATGTAAACAAATAAAAAAGACACTTCAAATTGTTGAATTTTCTATGAGAAGCAGTTTATTTAGTAAATCTGATATTTTTGACATAAGAACCCCATCAGGATGGACAGATTTGTTATGCGCCAAAGCTTCTTTAACAACATTAAGCCTAACTACTGCAAAAAAAAATGTATTATTTTTCTTGTTAATGAATAGAAAATTGCAATTGTTGGCAAATTGCTGTGGTATAAGAGGAATAAAACACTTCAGAATGTTCAGTTCTTTAGATTCTTCTTTTTTTGTGTGTTTTTTTTGTTTCATATAGAATTCACACAGTTAATAAACTATTATGTAGATTTAATAATTCTATTATTAAGTAATCATAGTGATGTAGATTGGAGTAATAGATCGATTGTCGTGTGAACTGAACTTTGTGTCTGATGTGTCTGCAGTGTCCCAAACCTGTGGTGGTGGCTGTTCATGGCGCATGTATAGGTGCAGGTCTGTTGGGAGTTTTGGTCTCGTACAGCAAACAATATTTCCACAGAACTTTCCAGAGTTGTGGTGTCACTTTTCCTACAAAGCTTTAACCATCAGACAGTTTTTGCTTTTACTGGAGCTGGCACGCTATATTTAGCTTCAGAAGAATGAATTACTGACAGTTTTGTGCGTATCTGATTTCCTCTTTTGCAGGAGTGGATCTAATCACAGCCTGTGATATTCGTCTGTGCACGCAGGACGCCTGGTTTCAGGTGAAGGTATGAGGAATATTAAAGTCATACATCGCTTAATTACACTTTCACACCAGGATCTGTAAACAAGTTATTTTTATCTCCATACTCATTTACATATCTAGATAGTAAGTAATCAGAATAAATAAGCTGATTATTTTGACTCGTATAAACAGTCCCAGTAAAAGAGTTGACCACAAGGGGGCGCATAATGAACAGTTAATCACTCTCACCATTTGTTGACGTTCAAAATAAACCACATTGTGCATGAAATCTGAATCTACCTCAAATTTTATGTTGCTATTTTGGTATTTATCAAAGAAAAACTCCAAAACTTTTTAAAAGAGAAAATCGTAGCAATGTAGCTGTTTTATAAATGTGGTGTAGCTGTAAACGTCTGCAGGTTAACAAACACCTAGAGTTAAACCTCAATCAGTCATGAAGCATCAGAATACCTCATCAAAACTAAATCAAATATATTCCTTTATGTCATAATCAATAAAAATAAAACCAGCTCTCAGTAGTGGATTTAGACCGTCAGATCCTGCTGTGTTTATTTACAGAATACTTTTTGAATATTCTTCAGGAGGTAGATATCGGCCTGGCAGCAGATGTAGGAACCCTGCAGCGTCTCCCTAAAGTGATCGGCAGTCGTAGGTAAGAATGATAAACTCTGAAGTAATGTACAAATCTAATGGAAAAGTTTTCTCTAACGTTTTCTCTTTTTTCTGTCAGCTTGGTGAATGAGTTAGCGCTTACTGCAAGGAAAATGTATTCTGATGAAGCCAAGAGCTGTGGACTAGTCAGGTACTGTGACTTCGAATTAGGAAAGTTATGTAAGAACTGAAGGGGGAAAGTGTGTCTAATGTCAAATGTAAGACAAACACTTATATTTAACACATAATTAATGTAGAGCCACGTGAGAGTCTGTTTGTGTGTGTGCATGCGTGTGTGTGTATGCGTGTGTGTGCGTGTGGGAGCACATTTGCGTGCGTGTGCACAGGTGTGTATGACACTGTTAGAATATTAACATTATGAAGTCACAATAGCAGGAAGCCCCTTTTTAAAAGTACAAAAGTATTAAAGGTAAAGAGAGATTTTTATTAAAGAATATTCTAGCAGTTTACTCTTTATCTTAATATTAGTATTATATTTTAGTTGCCTGATTTTGTTTATAAATTTTTTTAATTATCAAATATACATGGATGTTTTCATTTACTGTATAATATACATGACAGAATTAAAACTGTATCATTGATGACGCAGCTAAAATCTGAAAAGCTAACATACTTAAAGTAATATGTTACTATACTGAATGCAATGTTAATAAAATATTAGTTAAAATAAAATACATTAATAAAACTCAGAACATGAAGTAATAATTGGAGGCTGTGACTTTGGGGTGTACAGTTTGTTTTACACGTATCTATATTCTTTAGTATAAACGTTCTTCATCTCTGCAGTCGTGTGTTTCCTGATAAAGACTCAATGATTGCTGGAGCTCTGGAAATAGCAAGCGAGATCGCAGGCCGGAGTCCAGTCGCCGTCCAGGGAACTAAAATCAACCTCCTATACTCCAGAGACCACAGTGTGACTGATGGACTGGACTACATGGTAAACATCCGCCTCAGACATGTCCAGCATTTTGAGGTTTTACGGAGATCAGTGAAGTACAACAGAATTTATACAACAGATTCACATTTTTACCCCTTGTTCTTGTCTCCAATTGTTTGAACAAATGTTTATAGCTGCTGTATCATGAATTAACATGAAATGTAACTACAAATGGATAAAAACTAGCATGTGTTATTTTTTAAATACTTTTTTGTTTGGTGTATAATGCTGTAGTCATATATAAATTTTGTCACATGCCAACATCTGAGATTTCTCCTCTTCCTCTCCAGGCTACTTGGAACATGAGCATGTTGCAGACTCAGGACCTTATGAAGTCCGCGCAGGCCGCTCTGGAGAAGAAGAGCCCTAAAGACGTGACCTTCTCTAAGCTTTAAATTAGAAGGAGAAGTTTTTCCAGGGCTGGTGGAAGTTATCTCAACTGTGAAGCAGAGATTTCATCCTCCACGTGTTTTTAGTTCTTCCTGCTAAATGTAAAGTTTTATTAGTCTTTGCATTAGACTGATTAAAGGACTGATGGCCAGAATTGAAATGATAGATTATTTGTTAAACATGTAGATTATTATTTGTGGGTGTAACAAATGCTCTAAAGCTTATTCTGCGTGTTAACATGTACATGAGATGTACTTATTTTTTGCTCTTTCTGTATGCAGAATTCAGTGCAAATAAAATTAAAATTCAGTGTAATTTGTACTAAAATGTCACGTTTTGTCTTTCATGTGTGATTTATGGCTGAACATCTAAAGGGCCTTAAGGGAAAGTTAAATGTGCTTTCTGATGTCATGCCTGAACTTCACTAAGCATTATTGGAGCAAACCTTCCTTCCATTTGTCCATTTTCTGTATAATTTATCCTACACAGGCTCACTATCCATGGGAAACTCGGGGTTGGTTACCAACTCATCACAGAGCACAATTACACACTACACACTATGTAGAGACGCCAGGAAGCCTAGAGTTCATGTCTTTGGATTAGGGGAGGAAATTGAAATAACTCGAACACCTGAAGTAGAGGGAGAACATGAAAACTTCAGAGGAATTAAACCCCCAACCCTGGCAGGGCAAAGCACACATACCCCCTGCTGGAACAACCATTTTATTGTATTGTATGTACACATATGAGACTAATATGAACCTTTATGCCCATAAACTCTGGGCATGATGTTTGACCAAGCAAAACTGACTGTAATGAATATGAGTTTTGATGATGTCAAGCATCATATTTTAGCCTAAATGCTGGCTCCTTCTGTCACTTGTTACCCTTGTAGTATCTTTGATGTGCCCTAATCTACACTGAAGTGGTTACTGGAACACAAAATTGAGTTTTAACCTATTAAAAATCTTAAAGTCAGTGTAATTATCTTGAGATATTGAGCATGGACTTAGGATAGAACCTAATAATATTTCAGTCAACAACCTCCAGCAGGGGAGACTTATAATAGTTGGTGTGATGATAATTTTGAAAGCATATTTTTGTAGAATATGGAATGTTGGCTCATTTATCTCAGGGGTGCTGATAGTTCTAAGTAATATGATAGGAGACTATAGCAGGGGTATCGTATGGTTTTTTGAGCGTCCTGGTTTTAAGTTAGCATTGCTGCCTGCTCCATTTAAAGATATTAATATGGATGTGTAGACAACATAAAGCTCAATGCTGATGCTAAACTTTAAGTGTTTTAAATTCTTCAGTCACTTCTGAGCAGGTTTACATACACACAGTGAACAGAGTAGTGTCAAGTGGATTCGAGAGAAGGAGCTAAAAGAATCCTATAGTGAAAACTGTCCCATCATGGCTCCATCCATCCGTCAGTGGGGGGTGATGATCCTTGTCTTTGATTTTGCTTCCTCAGGTAAGACCAGTTCTTTACATTAACATGTTGTAATTGGCATTACAACAATTAGAATTGCTTTCTTAACGAAGTTCTCCCATCTGAGAGCGATTTGCTCTATTAAATATTATTGCTTTTGAGCTAATAAGAAACATTCCAGTAAAGATGAAGATGCTTCATCTCATGTTTTAAATATTGGTATGAAACTATTTGTGCAATCAAAACTCCACCCTAAACCACATTTTTAGACTGAATTATTGAATGTATTTGCAAAAAGGAAAAATTACCTTATTACCATCTCACTGCCAGGAGATGTGAGGGTTCTGAGGTTCTCTGATGTAACAGGGAAACATTGCTAGTATGGTTGCCATGGTGTTCAACATAAAGGATAAAACAAGATATCAAAGTGCATTGTTTCTAATGTTAACCAAATTCTAAATAAAGTTAAATCAGAATTTCATTCTCAGTTTATTTTCAGGTTCCAATATTCCATAATTTATTTAGAACTGTATTACAAAATAAATCCTTGACAAAAGTGAAGATCATCTGTTAAATGTGTGAGAAACATTGAGATTATATAAGTTGTTCAGGGTGAAAAGTTCCTTTGTGTTCCTAATGTAATTTTGACTCAAAGACCAATATAAGTTCTACAGTATGAGTTTTATATGAAGCCTGAACCTAATGATATCATGGTGCATTGAATATCACTGAAAGTGAAACATCTAGACACATCTCACATAACCTTTTCCCAACAACGATGAGACGATATTTTAGCAACTCAAGCCCTTTTCAAGCTGCTTATCATATGGCAAAGTGCCAAAAAAACAAAAAGCATTTAGTATTCAGTGATAGAAATTCAGGCCACTTCTTATACACTGTCAGATTTCCGATTCTTCTCAGAACATTTATTATATATATAATACTTTTTTAATCTATTTTATAATAAAATTTTTATAATAATATATACTCTATACTATACTAATATAATAATCCTTTTTTTTTTTTTTTTTTTTACAATAAAATATATTTCCATATACAGTACTTGTTTTTGTTTTACAGCTTTTGTTAGCCAGCTAACCAACCTGACATGATTACATAATCATGAGTAAGAGTACTATACTGCTAATGCTAGCTATTTAGGTAACATAAAGTAAGCCAGCAGAATTAGTTTGTGATTTAGTTTGTTTTTTAATATATGTTCACTGCTATTATTAGCCACCTAGTTGACATTAGCTGACCACGAAATATCATATATGTATCTGATTTTCTAATACTGGGAATCATCACTGCTAATGCTATTAGCATCTATTTAGATAACATAAGCTACAATGACAGAATTTCATAGAATCTTTTATATATATTCACTGCTAATATTAGCCAGGGCTAGCTAGCTGACAATAGCTCACTACACTAATACAGAATTGTACACATCATATCCTCTAGCTACATTAAGCTAAACTGACAGGATTTCACAATGCTTAAGATCTACTTATAATTCTAAATCATTAGAAAGCATTAGCTTCACTCACAGAATTTATTAGATTCTTTTGAGTAATATTCTTTGCTATCACTAGATATGAGCTGGTCAAATTTTGACTGTAATGCTTCCTTATAGGGCGAGTGCTCTGGAAGCTGAAGGAACGTGTGCATTCAATCTATGAACAAAGAGCTGAACATCACTTACTGTTAACACACAAATCTCATGTTGTTGAGGGTCGAATTCTCCAGAGACTTGACCATTTTAATGGCAGAAGCAAGGACACCATCCCTCAGGTACAAACCTACACGTTTTACAAATTATTATAGGCCTACAATAAGACTCTTATTACGTGCTCTTTTCTTTATGGCACAGAAATTCATAGTGAATGAAGCTTACTGGAAAAAACCTGATGGTCCTGTGTTTCTCTACATTAGTGGTGAAGGCCCTCTGTCTAAATACAGCGTGTTGGCTGGTACTTTATCTTTTTATTGTTTTATATAGACAGAGCTGAAATGTTTGTATGGTCTGTTGTTTGTTGTGTATCTGGGTTTTTAAGAGTTTGATCAAGCCAAATGAAAATACAGATAAGCTAAAAGCTAAAATGGTGTAAAAGAAATTTTGAAATTGTTGGTAAATCTTTCATATTGTCTGAAGAATCAGAAGCACAGCCATTTATTAATCTATTATTCTCTCACCTGGTTAATAAAATCCAAACTCAATCTTTATGTTCATCTGTTCCTCAGGTCACCATGTGGCCATGGCAGAGAAACATGGAGCCCTGCTGGTGGCACTCGAACACCGTTTCTACGGGTCGAGTGTTAATGCTGATGGACTGGAGCTTTTGAGTCTGCAGCACCTTTCCAGTCAGCAGGCGTGAGTGAACAACCCTGGATGAAGATTACACAGTACATATTTTGATCATTAAAATCTTCACCGATTTCACGTGTACATTTTCTTTTACTCAGTCTTGCAGATCTGGCAGATTTCCACAGCTTTATCTGTCAGAAATATGGGCTCACTGACAAGAACATCTGGATCAGTTTTGGGGGCTCGTATGCTGGCGCTCTCTCTGCCTGGTTCAGGGGAAAGGTGATAAATGATTCACAAATTGTTTTTTTAGGTGAAAGGTGTTTTAAAGGTTTTTATTCATTTACACAATAAACAAGTACGGTGTTGATGGATGATGAACTGAAACATATTTTCTGCAGTATGTATGAACAAATAACCTTCTACATGATCATCAGTGATGCAGTTTATTTAATGCCATTAAAATGTCATCGGTCTCAAGGTGCGAAATGTATGCCAAGAAACATCCCCAATTCATTACCCTATCACCTCTGACCTGAACTATTGACACAGTGAATGACAGGTTCAAGTGAAATAAAAACACACCAGTACCTGACATAACTATCTGACAGAAATAATGATTCATTAGAACAGAAATGTTTCTTTAATCTCCAACTCTCTTATTTTGGTGAGCTTAGTACGGTGTTGCCTGTTCAGGCTGTTGCCTGTTCTTAACAGAAGAGAGCAGACCCTGGAGTTATGCTTTGTCACTAGCTCATTTCCGTCAATGTTTAGTGTGTTGTGTAAACTCTTTGGTATGTACTTATAGAGTGGTGTTAATTTGCTCAGATCAATTTTATTACCAAGGTCTATTTTCCCCCATCAAACTAGTTTATGTATGAATTTCTGTAAAAGAGTGTTTTACATAAATATTTTAAGAGCTTACCGGTGTAACTTGGTTAGACCTATTCTTGGTTAGACCCTATTAGACCAAAATCTATTCTATAGATCATATGGGGGAAGTCGTGGCCTAATGGTTAGAGAGTCTGACTCCTAACCCTAAGGTTGGGGGTTCGAGTCTCGGGCCGGCAATACCATGACTGAGGTGCCCTTGAGCAAGGCACTGAACCCCCTCACCGCAGAATAAATGGCTGCCCACTGCTCTGGATGTGTGTTCACGGTGTGTGTGTGTTCACTGCTGTGTGTGTGCATTTAGGATGGGTTAAACGCAGAGAACAAATTCTGTGTATGGGTCACCGTACTTAGCTGTATGTCACATCACTTATATTTGCTGAGCTCACTGCTACATGATTGGCTGATTAGGCCTTGTGTAGGATAAGTGGTACAGAAAAAGGATAGTAAATGCATGGATTGAACCATGTTTGGAAGACATTAATACTCATTACTGAATGTATACTCACTGGTGTTTTTTTAGTTTCCTCACCTTGTCTATGGGGCTGTAGCATCCTCAGCCCCTGTTCAGGCCAGACTGGATTTTTCTGCTTATAACAAGGTAAAATCCTACACAACATGCCAGTGTTTTCAATATGTTTCACAGCAATGCAAAGTTTTAGTTATTCTATTAGCTAGAATAATGTGAATTTGTGATATTATTGGTCATCTGATTCTTTGTGTAACCCAGGTGGTGGGACAGAGTCTTACAGAAGAGAGTGTAGGTGGCTCACATGAGGTGAGAATTTGATCTCTCTGTGTGCCATAAAGCCTTTTACTGAAAGTTTTTCCTTGTTTGTGTATGTGATTATCTCATTCCATGTGGACATTAGCTTGTTTATATGTTTCCTCTTTTCATTAGTGTGTATTTAGGTGTCTATCTCCTGTCTCCGTCAGTGTTTAAACAGTATTAGGAAGGCCTTTGTGGCTCTGGAGGCAGCTCTGTTCAGAGGGAAAGAGATGATAGTGGTGAAGGATTTCAGATGCTGTGATGTGCCGAGGAGTCCGGAGGACCACACTGAGCTTGTGCAGAACGTGGCTGACATCTTCATGGGAAGTGTGCAGTATAATGAGGAAGGAGTGATGCTGACCATCGCTCAAATCTGTGACATCATGACCAATCAGAGCCAAGGGGAGGCCTATGACAGGCTGGTCCAACTGGCAGCGGTGTGAAATTCAGCATTTTCCAGTTTTTACCATTTATCTCAGTTGAATATCAGTTTAACAAAAGAGCATTTATACCACAACATTTGTACATTGAGTCGACTGGTATGATGTAATTATCTAATAACACTAACAACACTAGTATAAAGTGCCATTCTAAAAATGTAATACATTTTTAAGTAGTTTTAAAAATGATAAATAACATAGTTGTAAACAGCATAATTATTTATTTCTCAAAATAATTTATTTAAAAATAAATATTTTCTAATTGTTTTTTTTCTGGCACTATTACTATTATTATTATTATTAATAATAATAATAATAATAATAATAATAATAATAATAATAATAATAATAATAATAATAATAATCTAAAGATAAATAATCTAAAGAGACACATATATACAGTACCTCTACTGAGCAACTCTTCACTTACATAGTTATATGTTATATAATACATATATCTTTATAACTCATTTATTTTTGGGGCTTATTATTTCCTACGTTCATCAATAATGTTGATAGACAAAAATTATTCTATTGACTTTTTAGTTATGCAGCACAGTTTCCCACTGAGGCTTATTTCACATAATTAATTGGAACAAGCAGTAATGAATTAAATCTGTAATTAAGAGTTTGTTAGGTCTGACACCATTCTGTAGTGCTCATTTTCAGTCACTAATGGGATTTATTCATTAGTGTAAGCAATGTAATAAATGAGGTCTCTAAATAGGCAGTGAAGACTGCTGGGAGTCTCAAGAAATGGACAGAAGTGGTGACATGAACAGGAGGTGGTGCTGCTGAACTCTAAATGCTTGTGTATGGCTTGCAGCTCAGTTGCTGGACATTAGTACACTTTTGAATATATTTAATTTTCTCTTTGGAAAAGTTTTTTAACCCTCATTTGCTCAGTTGTAATAAAAACTGAAAATATAAACTTTGAAATAAAAAAATGTAAGTCACTCTGGATAAGGGTGTCTGCTAAATGCCGTAAATGTAATGATGTAATGTTTTCCCCAGTTATGTTATGAAATGTTTTTATAGTCTTGTATTTGTGTCTTAATGTTTTTCCTATTCATTTGGTTAGATGTATCGTGCTCTGGTAAAGGAGCCGTGTATGGATATTTCTCACCAACACACCATCCTCAGC